>NC_060181.1:64855652-64940652 GCF_021184085.1 Oncorhynchus gorbuscha
AACAAATCTGCCCAATTAGCTTATTCGCATGAAATATGCCCACTTCGGTTGATCCGCCCACTTCTGTTGACACATCACTTTCAGAGACACTCCACCCATAACCCAGAAAATGCGGCAAGTCAATAAAATTCAGCCATTGACTAAGTTATGTGCCAAATGTACTGTTTACTGGATGTACACTGCAATGTATACTACAATAAATGAATGTACACTACAATACCAAAGGTATGTGGACACCTGCTCATCGAACATTTCATTCCAAAATCATGGGAATTAATATGGAAATGGTTCGATGCTGCTAAAACTGCCTCCACTCTTCTGGGAAGGCTTTCCACTAGATGCTGGAACATTGCTGCAGGAACTTGCTTCCATTCAGCCACAAGAGCATTAGTGAGGTTGGGCACTAATGTTGGGCGATTAGGCCTGGCTCGCAGTTGGTGTTCCAATTCATCCCAATGGTGTTTGTTGGGGTTGAGGTCAGGGCTCTGTGCAGGCCAGTCATGTTCTTCCACAATGATCTCGACAAACCATTTCTGTATGGACCTCGCTTTATGCACGGGGGCATTGTCATGCTGAAACAGGAAAGGGCCTTCCCCAAACTGTTGCCAGAATTATATAGAATGTCATGCTGTAGCGTTAAGATTTCACTTCACTGGAACTAAGGGGCCTAGGCTGAAACATGAAAAACAGCCCCAGACCATTATTCTTGCCAACTTTACAGTTGGCACTATGCATCTCCTGGCATCCGCCAAACCCAGATATGTCCGTCGGACTGTCAGATGGTGAAGCGTGATTCATTACTCCAGAGAATGCGTTTCCACTGCTCCAGATTCCAATGGTGCCAATGCTTGGCATTGTGCATGGTGATTTTAGGCTTGTGTGAGGCTGCTCGGCTATGGAATCCCATTTCATGAAGCTCCCGATGAACAGTTCTTGTGCTGAAGTTGTTTTCAGAGGCAGTTTGGAACTATATTGTGAGTGTTGCAACTGCGGATAGACGATTTTTTCGTGCTACGCACTTTAGCACTCTGCAGTCCAGTTCTGTGATCTTCACTGCTTAGCCATTGCTGCTCTTAGTTGTTTCCACTTCAAAATAGCAGCACTTACAGTTGACAGGGGCAGCTCTATCAGGGCAGTAATTTGACGAACTGACTTGTTGGAAAGGTGGCATCCTAAGACAGTGGCACATTGAAAGTCCCTGAGCTCTTCAGTAAGGCCATTCTACTGCCAATGTTTGTCTATAGAGATTGCCTAGTGTGGCTGAAAAAGTAGAATCCACTAATTTGAAGGGGAGTCCACATACTACTGTATATATTGTGTACGTTGCAAAACTGAAAACTATGTTTTGGTTGGTAATGTGAACCATAGATTAAGCTATAATACACACATACTTTATGTTTATAACTGTTTATTATAATAAAACAACAGGTGTATCCGGCGTTCTGTTTTCTGCTATGTGCAGTTTGCGCCACCTTGTGGACTTATGCTTTCAAATTGCTGAAAAACCCCACTATTGATTGAGTTGCATTCACTCATACCATTCAATCCATTACTGAAGTTTAATCTATTACTTGTAAAACCAGATCAACTGTAGACAACGTTGAAAAGTAACCTATTAAAATAATTAATATCAAACTAGAAAATATATTTACAAACCCCAGGTAGCCTATCGATAACACTAAAGGCTATTATTTTCCAGGAAGAAATGAGAGAAATAGTGTATGGAATCCAAACCCAGTGATACTGTATATTGACAGTTGTTGTTTTTTGAGCGGGGTTCTTGCATTTTGCGCATGGTCGCGTGCATGGATTTAGAGGGAGGGGTGAAAAAGTTGCTGTGTCTCAAATCGACAATTGAGCATCACATGACAGTCTTATGTCTAGCAAATGCATGTTCTGATAATCAGATCTCTCCTACACAAGTGAAACAAAACCTTAATTTAGGAATCTGCTCACGTCAGTTGAGAGGGAGGGGTTTGGGTCTGTTGCTGCTGATGCTGTGGTGTGGATATTGCGTTCATCTTTCTTCTAGTCATCGCTGCCTTCACTTCGTGCTTGTCAACACCGGCGGCATTCGCGCCCTAGATGGCTGCACTTGGCAGTCCTTTGTGAGATTATTTTCCCGAGGATTTTTGACCAATAAGTAAACCATGACTGACCCAACGACGCAAGATTCCTTCCCCGTCCCGGATCCCACAATCGTGGATCCTTCAGCTGTAAGAAACGGCGGATGCGCTCCGGAGGCGAACCTATCCAAAAGACCGAGTCAGGGCGATCCTTTCAGTATGGACCGGGACCAAGAGATGAAAATCACCGACAGTGTTGAGGGACAAGGTAGTAAGTAATGCAGGGATTACAAATGTTATTGTTGTAAAAGTAAATCCCCACTTCGATGTGATTGGCACTTCTGGACTTTACTTATAGGCCTACAATCTAGAAAGTGGTTTTTAAAATATATAAATTATGAATTTGGTAAATTGTTAATGTGTTCTTCTAATAATTTACAACGTGCATAATAGCCTATCAAATACATGGCAATATGTCACACATTTCTTTGAGAGACAAATAATAGTCAAGCATTTTTCTTGTCATTATATTTATCAAGGTGTTAATTGAGTGTGACATCTATTTTTTCTGGATGAATCACATAAACCCGTATGTGAATGTGCATAGGTTATCAAACAATACACAAATGAATGTACATTCTGAGCCCTAACTCAGTCTGTAACATATATATATATATATATATATTTTTTTTTTAACAGAGATAATAAGATACAGTTTACAAAACAGTCCTGCAAGAGAGTAGAGAGTCTTTGGGGATGCAGTGGTTATGAAAATTCACTCAATATTCAGAGGTTTTGTCACTCACTCACTCACTCACTCACTCACTCACTCACTCACTCACTCACTCACTCACCACTCACACACACACACACACACACACACACACACACACACACACACACACACACACACACACACACACACACACACACACACACACACACACACCAATTGATTAAAGCTGAAGGTGTATGTTTATCTCTTGCTTTGTTTGCTCTTTTCAGTTTTATGTCTATCTCTGATAAGCTACACAGGAAAGTGCTAAAAATAGCCCATATTAATATATGTAGCCTTAGAAATAAGGTTCATGAAATCCATAACTTGTTAACATCAGATAACATTCATATATTAGCCATTTACGAGACTCACTTAGATAATTCATTTGATGATACATCAGTAGCAATACAAGGATATAACATCTATAGAAGAGACAGAAATGATTTTTGGGGAGGTGTTGCTGTATATATTCAGAGCCATATCCCTGTAATGCTTAGAGGAGATCTTATGTCAAGTGTTATTGAAGTGTTGTGGTTGCAGGTTCACTTGGCACATCTAAAGCCTCTTTTAGGTTATTGCTATAGGCCACCAAGTGCTAACAGTCAGTATCTAAATAATATGTGTGAAATGCTTAATAGTGTATGTGATGTAAACAGAGAGGTCTACTTTCTTGCGGACCTGAATATTGACTGGTTTTCATCAAGCTGTGCATTTAATTTTGTTCGGGTTATTTTGTTCGGGTTATTAATCAACCTACCAGGGTGTTTAGGAACAAGATCATCTACATGTATCGATCACATTTTTACTAATGCTGTAGAAATTTGTTCTAAAGCTGTATCCGTACCCATTGGATGCAATGATCACAATATAGTGGCTATATCCAGGAAAGCCAAAGTTCCAACAGCTGGGCCTAAAATAGTGTATAAGAGATCATACAAAATATTTTGTTGTTACTCTTAGGTGGATGATGTTAAAAATATGTGTTGGTCTGATGTGATTAATGAGGAGCATCCAGATGCTGCACTTTACACAATTTATGCAATTGCTTCTTCCAATTATTGATAAACATGCACCTGTCAAGAAACTGACTGTTAGAACTGTTAAAGCACCATGGATTGATGAGGAATTGAAAAACTGTATGGTTGGAAGAGATGGGGCAAAAGGAGAGGCTAATAAGTCTGGCTGCACATCTGACTGGCTGACTTACTGCAAATTGAGAAATTATGTGACTAAACTCAACAAAAAGAAGAATAAACTTTATTATGAAGCCAAGATCAATGATTTAATTAAAGAATGATTTTTTTTGAGTACTTTAAATTAATTTATGGGCAGAAAGACAAATTCAATTCCATCTTTCATTGAATCAGATGGCTTATTCATCACAAAACCATTTGATGTTGCCAATTATAAAAAATTAAAAAATTTGGCAATATGGGAAAATTTAGGCAGGAAATGCCAACAACGAACAGTGAGCAATTGTATTCATGCATAAAAAAGTAATAATGAAAGAAAAGCATTGCAAGTTTGAATTTTGTAAAGTTAGTGTGGGAGAGGTGGAAAAATTATTGTTATCAATCAATAATGACAAACCTCCTGGCATTTACAACTTAGATGGAAAGCTACTGAGGATGGTAGCTGACTATATAGCCACTCCTATCTGTCATATCTTTAATCTGAGCCTAGAGGAAAGTCTTTGTCCTCAGTCCTGGAGGGAAGCCAAAGTAATTCCGCTACCCAAAAGTGGTAAAGCGTCCTTTAATGATTCTAACAGCAGACCCTTAAAATTGCTGCCAGCTCTTAGCAAACTTTGACCAAATAGCATTGTATTTCCCCAAAAACAAATTAACAACAGACTTTCAGCATGCTTATAGAGAAGGGCACTCAACATGTACTGCACTGACACAAATGACTGATGATTGGTTGAAAGAAATCGATAATAAGAAGATTGTGGGAGCTGTACTGTTAGATTTCAGTGCAGTCTTTGATATTATTGACCATAACCTGTTGTTGAAAAAACTTATGTGCTATGGCTTTTCAACCTCTGCCATAATGTGGATTCAGAGATATCTATCTAATAGAACTCAAAGGGTTTTCTTTAATGGAAGCTTCTCTGATGTCAAATATGTAAAGTGTGGTGTACCGCAGGACAGCTGTCTAGGCCCTCTACTCTCTTCTATTTTTTACCAATGACCTGCCACTGGCATTAAAGAAAGCATGTGTGTCAATGTATGCTGATGATTCAACCATATACTCATCAACAACCACAGCTAATGAAGACACTGAAACCCTTAACAAAGAGTTGCAGTTTGTTTTGGAATGGGTGGACAGTAATAAACTGGTCCTGAACATCTCTAAAACTAAGAGCATTTTTATTTGGTACAATTAATTCCTTAAGTGCTAGACCTCAGCTGTATTTGTTATGAATGGTGTGGCTGTTTAACAAGTTAAGGAGACTAAATTACTTGCGTTACCTTAAATTGTAAACTGTCTAGGTCAAAACATATAGATTAAATGGTTGTAATATGTGGAGAGGTGTAGCCGTAATAAAGAGACACTCTACTTTTTTTGACACCACACTTCAAAAAGCAAGTTCTACAGGCTCTAGTTTTGTCTAATCTTGATTATTGTTCAGTCGTGTGGTCCAGTGCTGCAAGGAAAGACCTAGTTAAGCTGGCCCAGAACAGAGCGGTACATTTTGCTCTTAATTGTAATCAGAGAGCTGATATAAATACTATGGATGTCTATGGAGTCTTTCTTGGCTAAGAGTTGAGTAGACTGACTTAATCACTTCTTCTTTTTATAAGAAACATGAATGTGTTGAAAATCCCTAATTGTTTGCATTGTCAACTTACACACAGCTCTGACACACACACTTACCCCACCTGACATGCCACCAGGGGTCTTTTCACAGCCCCCACATCCAGAACAAATTCAATAAAGTGTACAGTATTATATAGAGCCCTTATTGCATGGAACTTCTCATATTGCTCAAATAAACAGCAAACCTGGTTTGAAAAAAAACAGAAAAAGCAACACCTCGCGACACAACGCCTCTCCCCTATTTGACCTAGATAGTTTGTGAGTTGTTCTGTCCTTACCAATTGATGTTCTGTATTATGTAATTCTGTATTATGTTTCATGTTTTGTGTGGACCCCAGGAAGAGTAGCTGCTGCTTTTGCAACAGCTAATTGAGATCCTAATAAAATACCAAATACCAACTGAGATATGTTCCAAAAACAGTTCCAAATAGGTATACTCATCAGAATATTGTCCCAAGAGAGAAGGGCCCACCCTCTTCTGAGGGTGGTTGCCCAATGAGAGAAGAGCATGACACCCTTGCCCAAGCTCTCTTACAATCCAAGTAAATGCGAACCGCACGTACTGGACAACGACATGGACACCTTTCTAGGGAAGGCGACAGGTGAAAAGCCATAGTCTCCTAAGGTGCAACAATGGGAGAAGAAAACAATTGACCTGAGCCAAAGATGGGGTTAGGTATATTAACCTGAAAAACCTCTGGGCAGATTGCAGGCGCGAACAGTGGCTGGTAGAGCACAGTCCAGACATACGCTTAGGGCAGTAGTAAAGCAAAAGTTGGAGGAATATTATATCTCCAAGCTTAAGCACAATAGACATGTCCCAGGACGAGCTAAAAGCTTAGCGACTGGGCGTAAGCAACATGCCCCCCTTAGAGACGACACAACAGTTATGGATGAACTATAATTGTCGAGGCCTTGGCAGGCAGAGAAAGATGAACCTTCTCTCCATCCAAAAGATCCCACAGGGAGTATAGGACCATGGAAAACAGAATGTAGGAAGGAACAATCTGTATAGTCACACCACTTCTCCACAAAAAAATGTAACAACTGTAAAACAGAGCATGCATAAGGAGCTGGCACTCTTTTCCAAGAGTCTTGGGCCTGGCTCTTTTCCTACTCCCCCCCCCCCTTTTCTCTCTCATCGGCTATCCCCGAAGGCTAAAGTGTCCTAGCCTGACGACTTATACTAAACTCTTCCACTGCTCTATTGCTTGCTAAATACTTTAGTCTGAGACTGGAACTATTGAAGTCATTTATGGTGAATAGAAGAATATCAAAGCCAATGACACATTTTCTAACTGCCGCTTTCAAATTAAATCAAACTTTATTAGTCACATGCACCAATTACAACAGGTGTAGACGTTACAGTGAAATGCTTACTTACGAGCCCCTAACCAACAATGCAGTTTAAAAAAAATATGAATAAGAAATAAAAGTAACAAGTAATTAAAGAACAGCAGTGAAATAACAATAGCGACACTATATACAGGGGTGTACCGGTACAGTGTCAATGTGCGGGGGCACCGGTTAGTCGAGGTAATTGAGGTAATATGTACACGTAGGTAGAGTTATTAAAGTGACTATGCATAGATGATAACAACAGAGAGTAGCAGCAGTGTAAAAGAGGGCGGAGGGGGGGGGGGCAATGCAAATAGTCTGGGTAGCCATTTGATTAGATGTTCAGGAGTCTTATGGCTTGGGGGTAGAAGCTATTTAAAAGCCGCTTAGACCTAGACTTGGCACTCTGATACCACTTGTCGTGTCGTAGCAGCCTACCACTGTTGTGTCATCGGCAAACTTAATGATGGTGTTGTAGTCGTGCCTGGTTGTGCAGTCATGAGTGAACAGGGAGGACAGGAAGGGACTGAGCATACACCCCTGAGGGGCCCCTGTGTTGAGGATCAGCGTGGCGGGTGTGTTGTTACCTACCCTCACCACCTGGGGACGGCTCGTCAGAATGTCCAGGATCCAGTTGCAAAGTGAGGTGTTTAGTCCCAGGGTCCTTAGATTATTGATGAGCATTGAGGGCACTGTGGTGTTAAATGCTGCGCTGTATCCAATGAATAGCATTCTTACATAGGTGTTCCTATTGTCCAGGTGGGAAAGGGCAGTGTGGAGTGCAATAGAGATTGCATCATCTGTGGATCTGTTAGGGTGGTATGCAAATTAGAGTGGGTCTAGGGTTTTCGGAATAATGGTGTTGATGTGAGCCATGACCAGCCTTTCAAAGCACTTCATGGCTACAGACATGAGGTTACCTTAGTGTTCTTAGGCAGGCCACCTTAGTGTTCTTGGGCACAGAGACTATGGTGGTCTGCTTAAAACATGTTGGTATTACAGACTCGGACAGGGAGAGGTTGAAAATGTCAGTGAAGACACGTGTCAGTTGGTCAGCACCTGGTAATCCGTCGGGCTCTGCGTCCTTGTGAATGTTAACCTGTTTAAAGGTCTTACTTACATCGGCTGCTTAGAGCATGATCACACAGTCGTCTGGAACAGCTGATGCTCTCATGCATTTTTCAGTGTTATCTGCCTCGAAGCGAGCATAGAAGTTATTCAGCTTGTCTGGTAGACTCGTGTCACTGGGCAGCTCTCGGCTGTGCTTCCCTTTGTAGTCTGTAATGGTTTGCAAGCCCTGCCACATCCGACGAGAATCGGAGCCGGTGTAGTACGATACGATCTTAGTCCTGTATTGACGCTTTGCCTGTTTGGGGGTCATAGCGGGATTTCTTATAAGCTTCCGGGCTAGAGTACTGCTCCTTGAAAGCGGCAGTGCGAATGTTGCCTGTAATCCATGGCTTCTGGTTGGGGTATGTACATACAGTCACTGTCGGGACGAAGTCCTCAATGCACTTATTGATAAAGCAAGTGACTGATGTGGTGTACTCTTCAATGCCATCGGAGGAATCCCGGAACATATTCCAGTCTGTATTCCAATCTACTATCCCCCAAAGTTGATGTATTATGTTGGTGAACTTGTCCTTCTGTGAAATAAATATATATTTCAAACTCTGCGATAGATCCCAAATGAATACAACCACTCACATTGCTTTTTTTACCCCCTTTTTCGATCTTGTTTCGTTTCTGCAACTCCCAAACCGTCTTGGGAGGCAAAGGTCGAGTCATGCGTCCTCTGAAACATGACCTGCCATACCACGCTTCTCAACACCCGCCCGCTTAACCTGGAAGTCAGCCGCACCAATGTGTCAGAGGAAACGCCGTTCACCTGACTGAGTTCAGCTCTACATCGGTTGTAAAGCAGATTAACGTGCTTAATTATAAGAAGTTATTTGGCAACGTCAGTTGTGATACAAACCTTATCAAAACATATAGGCCTATGGTCTAGGCTACATGAGTTGTGTGACTGAGATTTGAAAAAGCCCCCCAAAAAAAGTAATGCTCTGTTTCTTGCCGTATTGCACATGCTGGGCATCATTCACAAGTGATAGGCTAATATTGTCTTCCATCAGACTATTCTTAATTTAATCTTGTCTTTACATACGCTAAATAGCGATTGCACAAAAATAGCGAATGGAGGACGCTTTCAATTTCATGCCAGTAGGCTATACTCCTGTTGTAAAACAAAGCAATGTGTTTAATATTGTGCAACATTTTGAAACTATATTAATGTTTTTGGCTCATATCGATGCTGCATAGTGTCACGAGCGTTGGTTGAATTAATGGACCAAGGCGCTCACAGGCAACTATACATAGACAAGATCCCACAAAAACCCAGTGGGAAAAGGCTGCCTAAATATGATCCCCAATAAGAGACAACGATAGACAGCTGCCTCTGATTGGGAACCATACCAGGCCAACATAGAAATTAAAAACTAGACTAGTCACACCTTGACCTAACCAAAATAGAGAGTAAAAAGGATATCTAAGGTCAGGGCGTGACACATAGACCATTTTCAAAATGAGAAGTTGCTTTTTAGGGACAGGCACTCTTTAAGGATGTCGTGGTAATTTCCTGTATTACTAAACATTGAGAGTGTTATGCAGGTGAATGAGGACCCAAAAGCGACTTGGCGAAAACAGAGTCTTTATTCCAGTAAAGGATATAGGCAATACTCCTGGACAGTCAGAGCAGAAAACAAAACATAAAAAACTTAATTCCACTCGTTGTGACGAGGACAGACTGGAGACTCGACCATTAACTGTAGGTTGCCTCGGGAAGGCACCGACCGTAGCAGACTCAGACACCTGCTCACACGCAGCATCTGAGGGAAACAAGACACGACAGGGCGAGACAAAGACACAGCACGGCGAACATAATACAAGGATCCGACAGGACAGAAACGGAAAACAAGGGGAGAAATAGGGACTCAAATCAGAGGGCAAGATAGGGAACAGGTGTGAAAAGACTAGATGATTGAGTAGGAGAATAGGAACAGCTGGGAGCAGGAACGGAACGATAGAGAGAGGAGAGAGAGGGAGGGAGAGAGAAAAAGGGAACGAACCTAATAAGACCAGCAGGGGGAAACGAACAGAAGGGAAAGCATAATGACAAGACAATATAAGACAAAACATGACAGTACCCCCCCACTCACCGAGCGCCTCCTGGCGCACTCGAGGAGGAACACTGGCGGCAACGGAGGAAATCATAGATCACAAACGGTCCAGCACGTCCCGAGAAAGAACCCAGCTCCTCTCCTCAGGACCGTAACGGAAAACGATAAAAAGGGAAACTAGGGTACTACTCTAAAAAAAAAAAATGAGACACGGGTAGAGAACTGAAATCTTTAGAGCAAACAGGACCAAACAGGCCAGGAGAGTTACAACTAGGGACAGACTGAGACACAGCAAGGGCAGGAACAAGAACAGGAGAGATGCGGTGGCAGGGAACAGACTGAGACCCAGCAAGACCAGGAGCAGAAGCAGAAAAAAAATTACCAGACTTCTTCTGCGCGCAGTCCGAACAAGCAGCCACGAAACGGCGCGTGTCACGCTCCAGAGTAGGCCACCAAAACCGCTGGCGAATAGAAGCAAGCGTACCCCGAACGCCGGGGTGGCCAGCTAACTTGGCAGAGTGCGCCCACTGAAGAACAGCCAGACGAGTAGAAACAGGAACGAAAAGAAGGTTACTAGGACAAGCGTGCGGCGACGGAGTGTGAGTGAGTGCTTGCTTAACCTGTCTCTCAATTCCCCAGACAGTCAACCCGACAACACGCCCAACAGGAAGGATCCCCTCGGGATCGGTAGAAGCCACAGAAGAACTAAAGAGACGGGATAAAGCATGAGGCTTGGTGTTCTTCGTACCCGGGCAATAAGAAATAACGAACTCGAAACGAGCGAAAAACAACGCCCAACGAGCATGACGCGCATTCAGTCGTTTGGCAGAACGGATGTACTCAAGGTTCCTTTGGTCAGTCCAAACGACAAAAGGAACGGTCGCCCCCTCCAACCACTGTCGCCATTTGCCTAGGGCTAAACGGATGGCGAGCAGTTCGCAGTTAGCCACATCATAGTTACGTTCCGACGGTGACAAGCGATGAGAAAAATACGCGCAAGGGTGGACCCCATCGTCAGTATCGGAGCGCTGGGACAGAATGGCTCCCACGCCCACCCCCGACGCGTCAACCTCGACAATAAACTGTTTAGTGACGTCAGGTGCAACAAGGATAGGAGCGGATGCAAAACGCTTCTTGAGGAGATCAGAACAACAATCATACGACCGGCGAGGAGGAAGGGAGTTGGTTCTGGACCGACTGAAGACCGTGCGCAGACCATGATATTCCTCCGGCACTCCTGTCAAATCACCAGGTTCCTCCTGTGAAGAGGGAGCAGAAGAAACAGGAGGAATATCAGACATTAAACACTTCACATGACAAGAAACGTTCCAGGAAAGGATAGAATTACTAGACCAATCAAAAGAAGGATTATGACACACTAGCCAGGGATGACCCAAAACAACAGGTGTAAAAGGTGAACAAAAAATCAAAAAAGAAATGGTCTCACTATGGTTACCAGATACAGTGAGGGTTAAAGGTAGTGTTTCACATAATATACTGGGGAGAGGACTACCATCCAAGGCGAACATGACCGTGGGCTCCCCTAACTGTCTGAGAGGAATGTCATGTTCCCGAGCCCAGGCTTCGTCCATAAAACAGCCCTCCGCCCCAGAGTCTATTAATGCACTGCAGGAAGCTGCCGATCCGGTCCAGCGTAGATGGACCGGTAAGGTAATACAGGTACTTGACGGAGAGGACCGTCTAGTAACGCTTATCAGTCGCCCTCCGCTTACTGATGAGCTCTGGCCTTTAACTGGACATGAAATGACAAAATGACCAGCGGACCCGCAATAGAGACAGAGGCGGTTGGTGATTCTCCGTTCCCTCTCCTTAGTCGAAATGCGAATACCCCCCAGCTGCATGGGCTCAACACCAGAGTCAGTGGGGAAAGATGGTAGTGTCGGAGAGAGGGGAGACACAGTTAACGCAAGCTCTCTTCTATGAGCTCGGTGACGAAGATCTACCCGTCGTTCAATGCGAATAGCGAGTTCAATCAAAGAATCCACGCTGGATGGAACCTCCCGAGAGAGAATCTCATCCTTAACCTTAGCGTGGAGTCCCTCCAGAAAACGAGCGAGCAACGCCTGCTCGTTCCAGTTACTGGAGGCAGCAAGAGTGCGAAACTCTATAGAGTAATCCGTTATGGATCGATTACCTTGACATAGGGAAGACAGGGACCAGGAAGCTTCTTTCCCAAAAACTGAACGATCAAAAACCCTAATCATCTCCTCTTTAAAGTTCAGATAATCGTTAGTACACTCAGCGCTTGCCTCCCAGATAGCTGTGCCCCACTGCCGAGCCCGACCAGTAAGGAGTGATATGACGTAGGCAATCCGAGCTCTCTCTCTTGAGTATGTGTTGGGTTGGAGAGAGAACACTATATCACACTGGGTGAGAAAGGAGCGGCACTCAGTGGGCTGTCCAGAATAACATGGTGGGTTATTAACCCTAGGTTCCGGAGGCTCGGAAGACCCGGAAGTAGCTGGTGGCACGAGACGAAGACTCTGATACTGTCCTGAGAGGTCGGAGACCTGAGCGGCCAGGGTCTCAACGGCATGCCGAGCAGCAGACAATTCCTGCTCGTGTCTGCCGAGCATCGCTCCCTGGAACTCGAGAGTAGAGTAGAGAGAATCCATAGTCGCTGGGTCCATTCTTGGTCGGATCCTTCTGTTATGCAGGTGAATGAGGACCCAAAAGCGACTTGGCGAAAACAGAGTCTTTATTCCAGTAAAGGATATAGGCAATACTCCTGGACAGTCAGAGCAGAAAACAAAACATAAAAAACTTAATTCCACTCGTTGTGACGAGGACAGACTGGAGACTCGACCATTAACTGTAGGTTGCCTCGGGAAGGCACCGACCGTAGCAGACTCAGACACCTGCTCACACGCAGCATCTGAGGGAAACAAGACACGACAGGGCGAGACAAAGACACAGCACGGCGAACATAATACAAGGATCCGACAGGACAGAAACGGAAAACAAGGGGAGAAATAGGGACTCAAATCAGAGGGCAAGATAGGGAACAGGTGTGAAAAGACTAGATGATTGAGTAGGAGAATAGGAACAGCTGGGAGCAGGAACGGAACGATAGAGAGAGGAGAGAGAGGGAGGGAGAGAGAAAAAGGGAACGAACCTAATAAGACCAGCAGGGGGAAACGAACAGAAGGGAAAGCATAATGACAAGAAAATATAAGACAAAACATGACAGAGAGAGCAAACCACACACAAGTCAGAGTTATAATAATCTTTAATTATATATGAGCTTCACCATAGCCCTGTGACTCTCAGATCAATTCAGTGTCTATAAATGAATTCTCTGAGAGTGCTTACAAAAAAATGATTAGTATCATTTATAGCCAAGACACACCCCTCTCAACTCACATGACGAATAACAGATCTTAGGAACATTACAAAGGAAGACTATTAATTGAGAGAGAGAGGAGTATCTCCTAGCCAGACAGCATTAGCTTTAAATTATCGTTCAGTTCTTTAGACGAGATTCTAATCTCCTTCTTGGTACCACTTAGGACCAAAACATTACCTCATCCAATGGCATATATCAATTGTCAATTCTAGATACTCCCATCTCAAATTCACCCCCTCCTGGACAAGATCAGAAAAGACAGTGAGCCTCTTAGGTCATATACTAGGTCAAGATAAGGGCAACCTCAGAAGGGACATACAATGGTTCCAGACACTGCCATACTCCTCCCCCCAATGGGAAAAGTAGGGAGTGACTGGTGTACAGACATTGTGGAGCCCTTCACATGGTTTAACAGATACCCTCACATATGAAGACAATCCTGACCTCTCCCCTCTCTGGGCCCCAAGTGACTTTTCCCTGGAGAAGAGAGAGGAAAATGCAACTGCCAACAGTATTATCCAAAAGAAGACATTCTAATGACAAAAATAAGATAAAACATCTTATTTATCTTTGTTACCTAACTAATTCTGATTCAGCCACGACAAGGAAGTGAGACATATACCGCTCTACCTGTCTCCAACAGATGATTTTGATAGGTACTTCTAAGAGTAGGTGGTCCTTAGCGAACCCCATAGTGATACATCGAAACCAGTATTTGAAAAAGTCCTAAAGAGGCTCCATGTAGAGATAGAAGTACTGTCGGTGCTGAAGCTCTGGCTGGCCAGGGCTGGGTTTCCCAAAAGCATTGTAGCTCTAAAATACTCTAAATTCCATTTAAACTAAATAGATGAAAGATGATCTTAGTGCTACAGTACAATTCCAGCATCCCAGAGTCACCTCTTCTCTGTTGACATTGAGACTGGTGTTTTGCGGGTATTATTTAATGAAGCTGCCAGTTGAGGACTTGTGAGGCATCTGTTTCTCAAACTAGACACTCTAATGTACTTGTCCTCTTGCTCAGTTGTGCACCAGGGCCTCCCACTGGTTAGAGCCAGTTTGCTCTGTTTTGTGAAGGGAGTAGGACACAGCGTTGCATGAGATCTTCAGTTTCTTGGCAATTTCTCCCATGGAATAGCCTTAATTTCCCAGAACAAGAATAGACCGAAGAGTTTCAGAAGAAAGGTCTTTGTTTCTGACCATTTTGAGCCTGTAATCGAACCCACAAATGTTGATGCTCCAGATACTCAACTAGTCTAAAGAAGGCCAGTTTTATTGTTTCTTTAATCAGTACAACAGTTTTCAGCTGTGCTAACATAATTGCAAAAGGGTTTTCTAATGATCAGTTAGCCTTTTAAAATTATTTCTTGGATTAGCTAACACAACATGCCATTGGAACAAAGGAGTGATGGTTGCTGATAATGGGCCGCTGTACGCCTATATAGATATTCCATAAAAAATATGATGTTTCCAGCTCCAATAGTCATCTACAACATTAACAATGTCTACACTGTATTTCGGATCAATTTGATGTTATTTTAATGCACAGAAAATGTGCTTTTCTTTCAAAAACATTGACATTTCTAAGTGACCCCAAACTTTTGAATGGTAGTGTACATGTGTCATGTTTTGTCTTATATTGTCTTGTCATTTTGCTTTTCCTTCTGTTCGTTTTCCCCCTGCTGGTCTTTTTAGGTTCGTTCCCCTTTTTCTCTCTCCCTCCCTCTCTCTCTTCTCTCTGTCGTTCCGTTCCTGCTCCCAGCTGTTCCTATTCCCCTAATCAATCATTTAGTCTTCCCACACCTGTTCCCTATCTTTTCCCCTGATTAGATTCCCTATTTCTCCCCTTGTTTTCCGTTTCTGCCCTGTCGGATCCTTGTATATTGTTCACCGTGCTGTGTCTTTGTATCGCCCTGTCGTGTCGTGTTTCCCTCAGATGCTGCGTGGTGAGCAGGTGTCTGAGTCTGCTACGGTCAAGTGCCTTCCCGAGGCAACCTGCAGTTTATTATCGAGTCTCCAGTCAGTTCTCGTGATTACGAGTGATATTGTGTTTATGCTTTATTTACCGCTCCGATTTGTCTAGGAGTATTGCTATTTCCTTAAACTGGATTAAAGACTCTGTTTTCGCCAAGTCGCTTTTGGGTCCTCATTCACCTGCATAACAGAAGGATCCGACCAAAGAATGGACCCAGCGACTACAGACGCTCGTAACACTGCCGTCGAGATCCAAGGAGCCATGCTCGGCAGACACGAGCAGGAATTGTCTGCTGCTCGTCATGCCATGGAGAACCTGGCCGCTCAGGTTTCCGACCTCTCTGGACAGTTCCAGAGTCTTCGTCTCGTGCCACCTGTTACTTCCTGGTCTGCCGAGCCTCCGGAACCTAGGGTTAATAACCCACCTTGCTACTCCGGGCATCCCAAGGAGTGCCGCTCCTTTCTCACCCAGTGTGATATTGTGTTCTCTCTCCAACCCAACACATACTCTAGAGAGAGAGCTCGGGGCACAGCTATCTGGGAGGCAAGGGCTGATTGTTCAAACAATTACCAGAACTTTAAAGAGGAGATGATTCGGGTTTTTGACCGTTCAGTTTTTGGTAGGGAGGCTTCTAGGGCCCTGGCTTCCCTATGCCAAGGTGATCGATCCATAACGGACTACTCTATAGAGTTTCGCACTCTTGCTGCCTCTAGTGACTGGAACGAGCCGGCGCTGCTCGCTCGTTTTCTGGAGGGACTCCACGCAGTGGTCAAAGATGAGATTCTCTCCCGGGAGGTTCCTTCCAGTGTGGACTCTTTGATTGCTCTCGCCATCCGCATAGAACGACGGGTAGATCTTCGTCACCAAGCTCGTGGAAGAGAGCTCGCGTCAACGGTGTTTCCCTGCTCCGCATCGCAACCATCTCCCTCCTCTGGCTCAGAGACTGAGCCCATGCAGCTGGGAGGTATTCGCATCTCGACTAAGGAGAGGGAACGGAGGATCACCAACCGCCTGTGCCTCTATTGCGGATTTGATGGACATTTTGTCAATTCATGTCCAGTAAAAGCCAGAGCTCATCAGTAAGCGGAGGGCTACTGGTGAGCGCTACTACTCAGGTCTCTCCATCTAGATCCTGTACTACTATGTCGGTCCATCTACGCTGGACCGGTTCGGGTGCTACATGCAGTGCCTTGATAGACTCTGGGGCTGAGGGTTGTTTCATGGACGAAGCATGGGCTCGGAAACATGACATTCCTTTCAGACAGTTAGACAAGCCTACGCCCATGTTCGCCTTAGATGGTAGTCATCTTCCCAGTATCAGATTTGAGACTCTACCTTTAACCCTCACAGTATCTGGTAACCACAGTGAGACTATTTCTTTTTTGATTTTTCGTTCACCTTTTACACCTGTTGTTTTGGGTCATCCCTGGCTAGTATGTCATAATCCTTCTATTAATTGGTCTAGTAATTCTATCCTATCCTGGAACGTTTCTTGTCATGTGAAGTGTTTAATGTCTGCCATCCCTCCCATTTCTTCTGTCCCTACTTCTCAGGAGGAACCTGGCGATTTGACAGGAGTGCCGGAGGAATATCATGATCTGCGCACGGTCTTCAGTCGGTCCCGAGCCAACTCCCTTCCTCCTCACCGGTCGTATGATTGTAGTATTGATCTCCTTCCGGGGACCACTCCTCCTCGGGGTAGACTATACTCTCTGTCGGCTCCCGAACGTAAGGCTCTCGAGGATTATTTGTCTGTGTCTCTTGACGCCGGTACCATAGTGCCTTCTTCCTCTCCGGCCGGGCGGGGTTCTTTTTGTTAAGAAAAAGGACGGTACTCTGCGCCCCTGCATGGATTATCGAGGGCTGAATGACATAACGGTTAAGAATCGTTATCCGCTTCCCCTTATGTCATCAGCCTTCGAGATTCTGCAGGGAGCCAGGTGCTTTACTAAGTTGGACCTTCGTAACGCTTACCATCTCGTGCACATCAGAGAGGGGGACGAGTGGAAAACGGCGTTTAACACTCCGTTAGGGCATTTTGAGTACCGGGTTCTGCCGTTTGGTCTCGCCAATGCGCCAGCTGTTTTTCAGGCATTAGTTAATGATGTTCTGAGAGACATGCTGAACATCTTTGTTTTTGTCTACCTTGACGATATCCTGATTTTTTCACCGTCACTCGAGATTCATGTTCAGCACGTTCGACGTGTTCTCCAGCGCCTTTTAGAGAATTGTCTCTACGTGAAGGCCGAGAAGTGCTCTTTTCATGTCTCCTCCGTTACTTTTCTCGGTTCCGTTATTTCCGCTGAAGGCATTCAGATGGATTCCGCTAAGGTCCAAGCTGTCAGTGAGTGGCCCGTTCCAAGGTCACGTGTCGAGTTGCAGCGCTTTCTAGGTTTCGCTAATTTCTATCGGCGTTTCATTCGTAATTTCGGTCAAGTTGCTGCCCCTCTCACAGCTCTTACTTCTGTCAAGACGTGTTTTAAGTGGTCCGGTTCCGCCCAGGGAGCTTTTGATCTTCTAAAAGAACGTTTTACGTCCGCTCCTATCCTCGTTACTCCTGACGTCACTAGACAATTCATTGTCGAGGTTGACGCTTCAGAGGTAGGCGTGGGAGCCATTCTATCCCAGCGCTTCCAGTCTGACGATAAGGTTCATCCTTGCGCTTATTTTTCTCATCGCCTGTCGCCATCTGAACGCAACTATGATGTGGGTAACCGCGAACTGCTCGCCATCCGCTTAGCCCTAGGCGAATGGCGACAGTGGTTGGAGGGGGCGACCGTTCCTTTTGTCGTTTGGACAGACCATAAGAACCTTGAGTACATCCGTTCTGCCAAACGACTTAATGCTCGTCAAGCTCGTTGGGCGTTATTTTTCGCTCGTTTCGAGTTTGTGATTTCTTACCGTCCGGGTAGCAAGAACACCAAGCCTGATGCCTTATCCCGTCTTTTTAGTTCTTCTGTGGCTTCTACTGATCCCGAGGGGATTCTTCCTTATGGGCGTGTTGTCGGGTTGACAGTCTGGGGAATTGAAAGACAGGTTAAGCAAGCACTCACGCACACTGCGTCTCCGCGCGCTTGTCCTAGTAACCTTCTTTTCGTTCCTGTTTCCACTCGTCTGGCTGTTCTTCAGTGGGCTCACTCTGCCAAGTTAGCTGGTCATCCCGGTGTTCGAGGCACTCTTGCTTCTATTCGCCAGCGCTTTTGGTGGCCGACTCAGGAGCGTGACACGCGCCGTTTCGTGGCTGCTTGTTCGGACTGCGCGCAGACTAAGTCAGGTAACTCTCCTCCTGCCGGTCGTCTCAGACCGCTCCCCATTCCTTCTCGACCATGGTCTCACATCGCCCTAGACTTCATTACCGGTCTGCCTTTGTCTGCGGGGAAGACTGTGATTCTTACGGTTGTCGATAGGTTCTCTAAGGCGGCACATTTCATTCCTCTCGCTAAACTTCCTTCCGCTAAGGAGACGGCACAAATCATCATCGAGAATGTGTTCAGAATTCATGGCCTCCCGTTAGACGCCGTTTCAGACAGAGGTCCGCAATTCACGTCACAGTTTTGGAGGGAGTTCTGTCGTTTGATTGGTGCGTCCGTCAGTCTCTCTTCCGGGTTTCATCCCCAGTCTAACGGTCAAGCAGAGAGGGCCAATCAGACGATTGGTCGCATACTACGCAGCCTTTCTTTCAGAAACCCTGCGTCTTGGGCAGAACAGCTCCCCTGGGCAGAATACGCTCACAACTCGCTTCCTTCGTCTGCTACCGGGTTATCTCCGTTTCAGAGTAGTCTGGGTTACCAGCCTCCTCTGTTCTCATCCCAGCTTGCCGAGTCCAGCGTTCCCTCCGCTCAAGCGTTTGTCCAACGTTGTGAGCGCACCTGGAGGAGGGTGAGGTCTGCACTTTGCCGTTACAGGGCACAGACTGTGAGAGCCGCCAATAAACGTAGGATTAAGAGTCCAAGGTATTGTTGCGGCCAGAGAGTGTGGCTTTCCACTCGCAACCTTCCTCTTACGACAGCTTCTCGTAAGTTGACTCCACGGTTCATTGGTCCGTTCCGTGTCTCCCAGGTCGTCAATCCTGTCGCTGTGCGACTGCTTCTTCCGCGACATCTTCGTCGCGTCCATCCTGTCTTCCATGTCTCCTGTGTCAAGCCCTTTCTTCGCACCCCGTTCGTCTTCCCTCCCCCTCCCGTCCTTGTCGAGAGCGCACCTATTTACAAGGTACGTAGGATCATGGACATGCGTTCTCGGGGACGGGGTCACCAATACTTAGTGGATTGGGAGGGTTACGGTCCTGAGGAGAGGAGTTGGGTTCCGTCTCGGGACGTGCTGGACCGTTCACTTATTGATGATTTCCTCCGTTGCCGCCAGGATTCCTCCTCGAGTGCGCCAGGAGGCGCTCGGTGAGTGGGGGGTACTGTCATGTTTTGTCTTATATTGTCTTGTCATTTTGCTTTTCCTTCTGTTCGTTTTCCCCCTGCTGGTCTTTTTAGGTTCGTTCCCCTTTTTCTCTCTCCCTCCCTCTCTCTCTTCTCTCTGTCGTTCCGTTCCTGCTCCCAGCTGTTCCTATTCCCCTAATCAATCATTTAGTCTTCCCACACCTGTTCCCTATCTTTTCCCCTGATTAGATTCCCTATTTCTCCCCTTGTTTTCCGTTTCTGCCCTGTCGGATCCTTGTATATTGTTCACCGTGCTGTGTCTTTGTATCGCCCTGTCGTGTCGTGTTTCCCTCAGATGCTGCGTGGTGAGCAGGTGTCTGAGTCTGCTACGGTCAAGTGCCTTCCCGAGGCAACCTGCAGTTTATTATCGAGTCTCCAGTCAGTTCTCGTGATTACGAGTGATATTGTGTTTATGCTTTATTTACCGCTCCGATTTGTCTAGGAGTATTGCTATTTCCTTAAACTGGATTAAAGACTCTGTTTTCGCCAAGTCGCTTTTGGGTCCTCATTCACCTGCATAACAACATGTTAGATGTAACATATCTGTGTCTGTGTGTCTACAACTGTGCCTTTCTGCTCCTCATAGATTGAAGCTGAGGTTTCAGAGTCTTCAGACCACCATCATATGTTACTTGGAATCACCCCAACCAATCAATTCAGTGCGTTGAATCATTTATGAGTGTTTTTAATTGACAGCTGGCAACATGGGAGACTGTGGGGAGGAGTGGAATGTCAGAGTGAATTGACATTCTGTTGGATATACCTTTTGAAAGGGAGGGTTCCATGGGTTTTATTCATATAATTTATTAACATTCTATGAGAGATTATAATCATAGCCTAGAGTGTCATGGGAATCTAATGACCTATTCATTAGAGGGAAAAAAATGGAATTACTGCCAATATGAGTATGTTGAACATTCTGAATCTATTTAATCCACAAAACCAACATGGATGGAAAATCTATGTATTTCTCTGGGATGAATTAAACACTAGCCACTACAGTGATCTTTACCCTCCGTAGTTCTGGGAAAGGGAAAGTGTGAATCATCCAATGTATGCTGTTTATCATCATGACGGCAAATATAGTGTGTGTGTGTGTGTGTGTGTGTGTGTGTGTGTGTGTGTGTGTGTGTGTGTGTGCGTGTGTGCGTGTGTACGTGTGTGTGTGTGTGCATGTGTGTGTGCATGTGTTTACAGAGGGGTTTGTTGGGCACATGCTTCCACTGCTGATCCTAGATGTGGATCATGTGAGTTGAACGAGGCTGCATCCTTCCCTGCTGCTCTCTCACTCATTAAACACACACACACACAGCTGATTGCAGGTCAGTGCTCAACAAGTGATAAGATCTGTTGGGTCCTGATGACATTCAAATCAAATTAAGTCAAATCATATTTGTCACACGCACCGAATACAACACCTTACAGTGAAATGGTTACTTACAAGCCCTTAGCTAACAATGCAGTTTGAAGAAAAATAAGTGTTAACTAAAAAATAGATACAAATTAAATGAATAAAAGTAACAAATAATTCAAGAGTAGCAGTAAAATAACAATAGTGAGGCTATATACAGGGGTGTACCGGTACCGCCTCAAGGTGCAGAGGCAATGTGTTAGTCGAGGTAATTGAGGTAATATGTACAGTTAGGTAGAGTTAAGGTGACTATGCATGGATAATAAACAGAGTGTAGCAGCGGCGTAAAAGAGGGAGGGGGCAATGCACATAGTCTGGAGAGCCAGTTGATTAGCTGTTCAGGAGTCTTATGGCTTGAGGGTAGAAGCTGTTAAGAAGCCTTTTGGACCGAGACTTGGCGCTCCAATACCGCTTGCCGTGCGGTAGCAGTGAGAACAGTCTATGGCTAGGGTGGCTGGAGTCTTTGACAATTTTTAGGGCCTTTCTCTGACACCGCCTGGTATAGAGATCCTGGATGACAGGAAGCTTGGCCCCAGTGGGACGTATGCACTACCCTCTCTAGTGCCTTGCGGTTGGAGGCCGAGCAGTTGCCATACCAGGCAGTGATGCAACCAGTCAGGATGCTCTTGATGGTGCAGCAGTAGAACTTTTTGAGGAGCTAAGGACCCATGCCAAAGCTTTTCAGTCTCCTGAGGGGGAATAGGCTTTGTCGTGCCCTCTTCACAACTGTCTTGGTGTATTTGGACCATGATAGTTTGTTGGTGATGTAGACACTAAGGAACTTGAAGCACTCAACCTGCTCCACTACAGCCCTGTCGATGAGAATGTGGGCGTGCTTGGTCCTCCTTTTCCTGTAGTCCACAATCATCTCCTTTGTCTTGATCACATTGAGGGAGAGGTTGTTGTCCTGGCACCACACTGCCAGGTCTCTGACCTCTTCCATATAGACTGTCTCATCGTTGTCATGGATCAGACCTACCACTGTTGTGTCATCGGCAAACTTAATGATGGCGTTGGGAGTCATGCCTGGCCATGTAGTCATGAGTGAACAGGGAGTACAGGAGGGGACTGATCACGCACCCACGAGGGGCCCCCGTGTTGAGGATCAGCATGGCGGATGTGTTGTTACCTACCCTTACCACCTGAGGGCAGTCCGTCAGGAAGTCCAGGATCCAGTTGCAGAGGGAGGTGTTTAGTCCCAGTGTCCTTAGCTTATTTATGAGCTTTGAGGGCACTGTGGTGTTGAGCTGTAGTCAATGAATAGCGTTCTCACATAGGTGTTTATTTTGTTCAGGTGGGAAAAGGCAGTGTGGAGTGCAATATGGATTGGATCATCTGTGGATCTGTTGGGGCAGTATGCAAATTGGAGTGGGACTAGGGTTTCTGGGATGGTGTTGCTGTGAGCCATGACCAGCCTTTCAAAGCACTTTCAAAGCACGGCTACATACGTGAGTGCTACGGGTCGGTAGTCATTTAGGCAGGTTACCGTAGTGTTCTTGGGCACAGGGACTCTGGTGGTCTGCTTGAAACATGTTGGTATTACAGACTCGGTCAGGGACAGGTTGAAAATGTCAGTGAAGACACTTGCCAGTTGGTCAGCGCAAGTACCTCAAGGTAATCTGGCCTTGTGAATGTTGACCTGTTTAAAGGTCCTACTCACATCGACTGCGGAGAGCGTGATCACACAGTCGTCCGAAACAGCTGAGGCTCTCATGTATGTTTCAGTGTTACTTTCCTCGAGGCGAGCATAGATGTAATTTAGCTTGTCTGGTAGTCTTGTGTCACTGGGCAGCTCGCGGCTGTGTTTCCTTTGTAGTCTGTAATAGTGTGCAGGCCCTGTCACATCCGACAAGCGTCGGAGCCGGTGTAGTACAATTCAATATTAGTCCTGTATTGACACTTTGCCTGTTTGATGGTTCGTCGGAGGTCATACCGGGATTTCTAATAAGCTTCCGGTTTAGAGTCCTGCTCCTTGAAAGTGTCAGCTCTACCCTTTAGCACAATGCGGATGTTGCCTGTAATCCATGGCTTCTGGTTGGGGTATGTACGTACAGTTACTGTGGGGACGACGTCATTGATGCACTTATTGAAAAAGCCAGTGACTGATGTGGTGTACTCCTCAATGCCATCAGAAGAATCCCAGAACTTATTCCAGGCTGTGCTAGAAAAATAGTCCTATAGCTTAGCATCTGACCACTTTTTTATTAACCTAGTCACTGGTGCTTCCTGTTTTCATTTTTGCTTGTAAGTAGGAATCAGGAGGATAGAATTATGGTCAGATTTGCCAAATGGAGGGCGAGGGAGAGATTTGTACGCGTCTCTGTGTGTGGTGTAAAGTTGGTCTTGAGGTTTCTTCCCTCTGGTTGCACATTTTAACATGCTGGTAGAAATGAGGTAGAACTGATCTAATTTCCCTGTATTAATGTCCCTGGCCACTAGGAGTGCCACCTCTGGGTGAGCGTTTTTCTGTTTTCTTATGGCAGTATACAGCTCATTTAATGTGGTCCTAGTGCCAGCATCAGTTTGTGGTGGTAAATAGACAGCTAGGAAGAATATAGATTGGTAAATAGTGTGGTCTACTCTACCTCAGGCTAGCAAAACCTCGAGACTCCCTTGGATTTCATGCACCAGCTGTTGTTCACAAATATATACAGACCGCCACCCCTTGTCTTACCAGAGGCAGCTGTTCTATCCTGCCGAAAAAGCTTAAAACCCGCCAGCTGTATGTTATTCATGTTGTCGTTCAGCCATGACTCGGTGAAACACACAATATTACAGTTTTTAAATATTCAGTTGGTAGGATATACGTGCTCGTAGTTCATCTGTTTTATTATCCAATCATTGTACGTTGGCTAATAGGACCGATGGTAAAGGCAGATTACACACTCGCCGTTGGTTCCTTACAAGGCACCCAGACCTACATTCCCGATATCTCCATCTCTTTCTCCTGCGAATGACGGGGATGAGGGCCTTGTCGGGTGGCTGAAGTAAATCCTTTACGTCCAACTCGTTAAAGAAAAAAATCTTATTCCAGTATGGGGTGAGTAATCTCTGTCCTGATATCTAGAAGCGCTTTTCGGTCATAAGAGACGGTGGCAGAAACATTATGTGCAAAATAAGTTACAAATCACGCTAAAAAACAGACACAATAAATCCGTAAAACGGCAGTCATCTCCTCCGGCGCCATTATTCCTGCCTCCCACTGAATACAAATCAATGAATGAAGGGACTGGGAGAAGAGCTGTGAATATTCTGTGAATATTCTATCACTATTGTCCTCCCAGGCAATTTCTCAGAGAGAGTGCCCTTGTTCTCTAGCATGGGACTGTTAGGATGAGAATAAAATGAGAGGAGGGGTTCCCATGTTGTTTTCCACCCTTTTGTTGTCACTACATGACTTTGCAATCTCCTATCAGTCAGTGTGTATAAAATGTTAAGTCTTAGTGCTCATTCACACGAAGCCACATGACAATCGAGAAGGAAGACATGCCAGATTCACAATCCCAATATCTAGTAATTCTCTCTCTCTGTGCCTTTTCTTTTCAGGAGTCTGTCTTCATGGGTCCATGATCACACCACAACTTGTCAGCACACTATATTTAACTTCGCAACAGCTAACTTAATTAATCCTTTATCAAAAAGAGCAACAAATTATTGAGCCCTGCCGTGTCCTGAGAAACAATTTAGTCAAGCTAATTAAATGTAGCTGTGTTGTACCTTGCTCTCAGTGAGTCATGCATCCTTTACCTCCCTACAACACCCAGCAAATTACATGTTCACTGACCCAGTGCTTTCTTTGCTAGCTGGGAAAGGAGGAGAGGGAGAACTACTCAATTGTGGTTTGAAGCAGTGTTCATTAGCTCTTGTTGTAATGTATTCTTCTCCTGCCTTTGGTTTGACGTGCATGGGTGCTGCCATTAACCACCAGTTTCTCACCTCTCTACAGGCCTGCTGGAAAGCAGCATGCGACTAAAGCCCCACGAGGCTCAAAACTACAGGAAGAAGGCATTGTGGGTGTCTTGGATCTCCATCGTGGTGACACTCATCCTGGCAGTGGCAGCCTTCAGTGAGTACATATCAGACAGATATCAGACAGAACAGAAGACCAAATCTAACTCTTGTTCATTAATATTGTAGAACATAATTATTTTGAAGCCTTCACAATGCACTGTGAAAAAAGAAAGCAGACCTATGAACTACAATTCGGGAAGATACTCTTGCAATGCTGCCATTAATTGCTAGTCGCGTCATGTCAAAAAGTTCACTTCATGATGACTTATTCCGTTTGGTGTCTTTTGGTGTTTAAATTCAAGAGATAAAGAAAAGAGAGATTTGTCTCTTCAGGTTCAAAGCACACTAGGGAATTCCATTCCAACTCCCTGTTACAAGTCACTCTAGGGCCCTTGAACTTTCCTGTGACCTTTGACACCATGAAAAGGGACCAGGATTGTCTTTATGGTGTGGTGCATTCACTTGGCAGGTTTGACTTTTAAATGTCTCTGTGAAAGGCAGCGGTGTCATCATGTAACCTTTTCAAGATTTCATCCCAGGAGGATGTCTTTTGTCCTCTTTCAGGTGTAACTGTCTCTCACCTCAGTGTTTTAAATTACAGTTGCAGTGCCTTAAATGGCCTTGCGTGACTCAAAGTACAGCTTACTGTTGCTAGCTGCGAACAGCTGTGGCTCAGAATCAACATTTTGTTTCCTTTCATAAACCAGCTTTTGATTGTACGAAGTAGTTGCACAAAGTGGAGCATCTTTAAACTGGCTCACTCATATCTGTCTGCAAACTCAACAGAAAAATAGAATATAAAGAGTTGGTGGTTTGGAGTAGACATTTTACATTTACATTACATTTAAGTCATTTAGCAGACGCTCTTATCCAGAGCGACTTACAAATTGGTGCATTCACCTTATGACATCCAGTGGAACAGCCACTTTACAATAGTGCATCTAAATCTTTTAAGGGGGGTGAGAAGGATTACTTTATCCTATCCTAGGTATTCCTTAAAGAGGTGGGGTTTCAGGTGTCTCCGGAAGGTGGTGATTGACTCCGCTGTCCTGGCGTCGTGAGGGAGTTTGTTCCACCATTGGGGGGCCAGAGCAGCGAACAGTTTTGACTGGGCTGAGCGGGAACTGTACTTCCTCAGTGGTAGGGAGGCGAGCAGGCCAGAGGTGGATGAATGCAGTGCCCTTGTTTGGGTGTAGGGCCTGATCAGAGCCTGGAGGTACTGAGGTGCCGTTCCCCTCACAGCTCCGTAGGCAAGCACCATGGTCTTGTAGCGGATGCGAGCTTCAACTGGAAGCCAGTGGAGAGAGCGGAGGAGCGGGGTGACGTGAGAGAACTTGGGAAGGTTGAACACCAGACGGGCTGCGGCGTTCTGGATGAGTTGTAGGGGTTTAATGGCACAGGCAGGGAGCCCAGCCAACAGCGAGTTGCAGTAATCCAGACGGGAGATGACAAGTGCCTGGATTAGGACCTGCGCCGCTTCCTGTGTGAGGCAGGGTCATACTCTGCGGATGTTGTAGAGCATGAACCTACAGGAACGGGCCACCCCTTGATGTTAGTTGAGAACGACAGGGTGTTGTCCAGGATCACGCCAAGGTTCTTAGCGCTCTGGGAGGAGGACACAATGGAGTTGTCAACCGTGATGGCGAGATCATGGAACGGGCAGTCCTTCCCGGGAGGAAGAGCAGCTCCGTCTTGCCGAGGTTCAGCTTGAGGTGGTGATCCATCATCCACACTGATATGTCTGCCAGACATGCAGAGATGCGATTCGCCACCTGGTCATCAGAAGGGGGAAAGGAGAAGATTAATTGTGTGTCGTCTGCATAGCAATGATAGGAGAGACCATGTGAGGTTATGACAGAGCCAAGTGACTTGGTGTATAGCGAGAATAGGAGAGGGCCTAGAACAGAGCCCTGGGGGACACCAGTGGTGAGAGCGCGTGGTGAGGAGACAGATTCTCGCCACGCCACCTGGTAGGAGCGACCTGTCAGGTAGGACGCAATCCAAGCGTGGGCCGCGCCGGAGATGCCCAACTCGGAGAGGGTGGAGAGGAGGATCTGATGGTTCACAGTATCGAAGGCAGCCGATAGGTCTAGAACTATGAGAGCAGAGGAGAGAGAGTTAGCTTTAGCAGTGCGGAGCGCCTCCGTGATACAGAGAAGAGCAGTCTCAGTTGAATGACTAGTCTTGAAACCTGACTGATTTGGATCAAGAAGGTCATTCTGAGAGAGATAGCGGGAGAGCTGGCCAAGGACGGCACGTTCAAGAGTTTTGGAGAGAAAAGAAAGAAGGGATACTGGTCTGTAGTTGTTGACATCGGAGGGATCGAGTGAAGGTTTTTTCATAAGGGGTGCAACTCTCGCTCTCTTGAAGACGGAAGGGACGTAGCCAGCGGTCAGGGATGAGTTGATGAGCGAGGTGAGGTAAGGGAGAAGGTCTCCGGAAATGGTCTGGAGAAGAGAGGAGGGGATAGGGTCAAGCGGGCAGGTTGTTGGGCGGCCGGCCGTCACAAGACGCGAGATTTCATCTGGAGAGAGAGGGGAGAAAGAGGTCAGAGCACAGGGTAGGGCAGTGTGAGCAGAACCAGCGGTGT
This sequence comes from Oncorhynchus gorbuscha, assembly GCF_021184085.1. Taxonomy (NCBI): domain Eukaryota; kingdom Metazoa; phylum Chordata; class Actinopteri; order Salmoniformes; family Salmonidae; genus Oncorhynchus; species Oncorhynchus gorbuscha. The sequence goes on from NC_060181.1 coordinate 64,883,612, forward strand.
CGTTTGACTTAGCAAACGAGGATCGGATGTCGTCGACCTTCTTTTCAAAATGGTTGACGAAGTCATCTGCAGAGAGGGAGGAGGCGGGGGGGAGGATTCAGGAGGGAAGAGAAGGTGGCAAAGAGCTTCCTAGGGTTAGAGGCAGATGCTTGGAATTTAGAGTGGTAGAAAGTGGCTTTAGCAGCAGAGACAGAAGAGGAACATGTAGAGAGGAGGGAGTGAAAGGATGCCAGGTCCGCAGGGAGGCGAGTTTTCCTCCATTTCCGCTCGGCTGCCCGGAGCCCTGTTCTGTGAGCTCGCAATGAGTCGTCGAGCCACGGAGCGGGAGGGGAGGACCGAGCCGGCCTGGAGGATAGGGGGCATAGAGAGTCAAAGGATGCAGAAAGGGAGGAGAGGAGGGTTGAGGAGGCAGAATCAGGAGATAGGTTGGAGAAGGTTTGAGCAGAGGGAAGAGATGATACGATGGAAGAGGAGAGAGTAGCGGGGGGAGAGAGAGCGAAGGTTGGGATGGCGCGATACCATCCGAGTAGGGGCAGTGTGGGAAGTGTTGGATGAGAGCGAGAGGGAAAAGGATACAAGGTAGTGGTCGGAGACTTGGAGGGGAGTTGCAATGAGGTTAGTGGAAGAACAGCATCTAGTAAAGATGAGGTCGAGCGTATTGCCTGCCTTGTTAGTAGGGGGGGAAGGTGAGAGGGTGAGGTCAAAAGAGGAGAGGAGTGGAAAGAAGTAGGCAGAGAGGAATGAGTCAAAGGTAGACATGGGGAGGTTAAAGTCGCCCAGAACTGTGAGAGGTGAGCCGTCCTCAGGAAAGGAGCTTATCAAGGCATCAAGCTCATTGATGAACTCTCCGAGGGAACCTGGAGGGCGATAAATGATAAGGATGTTAAGCTTGAAATGGCTGGTAACTGTGACAGCATGGAATTCAAAGGAGGCGATAGACAGATGGGTAAGGGGAGAAAGAGAGAATGACCACTTGGGAGAGATGAGGATCCCGGTGCCACCACCCCGCTGACCAGAAGCTCTCGGGGTGTGCGAGAACACGTGGGCGGACGAAGAGAGAGCAGTAGGAGTAGCAGTGTTATCTGTGGTGATCCATGTTTCCGTCAGTGCCAAGAAGTCGAGGGACTGGAGGGAGGCATAGGCTGAGATGAACTCTGCCTTGTTGGCCGCAGATCGGCAGTTCCAGAGGCTACCGGAGACCTGGAACTCCACGTGGGTCGTGCGCGCTGGGACCACCAGATTAGGGTGGCCGCGGCCACGTGGTGTGGAGCGTTTGTATGGTCTGTGCAGAGAGGAGAGAACAGGGATAGACAGACACATAGTTGACAGGCTACAGAAGAGGCTACGCTAATGCAAAGGAGATTGGAATGACAAGTGGACTACACGTCTCGAATGTTCAGAAAGTTAAGCTTACGTAGCAAGAATCTTATTGACTAAAATGATTAAAATGATACAGTACTGCTGAAGTAGGCTAGCTGGCAGTGGCTGCGTTGTTGACTTTGTAGGCTAGCTGGCAGTGGCTGCGTTGTTGACTTTGTAGGCTAGCTGGCAGTGGCTGCGTTGTTGACACTACACTAATCAAGTCGTTCTGTTGAGTGTAATAGTTTCTACAGTGCTGCTATTCGGGGGCTAGCTGGCTAGCTAGCAGTGTTGATTACGTTACGTTGCGTTAAAAGAACGAGTAGACAAAATCAAATCAAATTGTATTGGTCACATACACATATTTAGCAAATGTTGTGGGTGTTGCGAAATGCTTGTGTACCTAGCTCCAACAGTGAAGTACTGTCTAAAAATTCCCAACAATACACACCAATCTAAAAGTAAAAGATTGTTATTAAGTGGGGCGGCAGGGTAGCCTGCCTTGCCTAGTTAAATAAAGATAAAATAAAAGTAATATATAAATATTAGGATGATCAATGTCGGAGTTGCATGGACTAAAATACTTCAGAATAGAATACAGTATATACATATGAAATTAGTAAAGCAGTATGTAAACATTATTAAAGCGACTAGTGTGCCATTATTAAAGTGACCCGGGATTCCATGTCTATGTATATAGGTCAGCAGCACTTAATGATGACAGAAGTGAGTGCTACGGAGCGATAGTCATTTAGTTCAGTTACCTTTGCTTTCTTGTGTACAGGAACAATTGTGGACATCTTGAAGTAAGTGGGGACAGCAGACGATGTGCCCTTGAGCAAGGCCCTTCACTCTAATAGGAAATTCAGATCTATCCAAATAGCTTGATTGTCCACATGGTAATGAGTATCTACAGTGGAATAAACTTAATGTATATACTAATGTTGCACCTTCCAGAATAGTCGCGTTTGTTTTATTTTATTTTTTATTTTTATTTCACCTTTATTTGATTTAACTAGGTAGGCTAGTTGAGAAAAAGTTCTCATTTATAACTGAGACCTGGCCAAGATAAAGCAAAGCAGTGCGACGAAAACAACAATACAGCGTTACACATTGGATAAACAAACAGTCAATAACACAATAGAATAATCTGTATACAGTGTGTGCAAATTAAGTAAGGAGGTAAGGCAATAAATAAGCCATAGTGGCAAAGTAATTACAATTTAGCAATTAACACAGAAAATACTGGTGTGCAAAAGAGCAGAAAAACCAAAACAACTATGCGGATGAGGTAGGTAGGTGCGTGGGCTATTTACAGCTGAGCTGTGGAGAGTTGCAGCGATCGGTAAGCTGCTCTGACAGCTGATGCCTAAAGTTAGTGAGGGAGATATGTCTACAACTTCAGTGAGTTTTGCAATTCGTTCCAGTCATTGGCAGCAGAAAACTGGAAGGAAAGGCGGCCAAAGGGTGTGTTGGCTTTGGGGATGACCAGTGAAATATACCTGCTGGAGCGCATGCTATGGGTGGGTGTTGCTATGGTGCCCAGTGAACTGAGATAAGGTGGCGCTTTACCTAGCAAAGACTTATAGATGACCTGGAGCCAGTGAGTTTTGCGACGAATATGTAGCGAGGATCAGCCAACAAGAGCATACAGGTCGCAGTGGTGGGTAGTATATGGGGCTTTGGTGACAAAACGGATGGCACTGTGATGGACTGCATCCAATTTGCTGAGTAGAGTGTTGGAGGCTATATCGCCGAAGTCAAGGATCGGTAGGATAGTCAGTTTTACGAGAGTATGTTTGGCAGCATGAGTGAAGGAGACTTTGTTATGAAATAGGAAGACGATTCTAGATTTCATTTTCGATTGGAGATGCTTAATGTGAGTCTGGAGGGAGAGTTTACAGTCAACCCAGACACCTAGGTATTTATAGTTGTCCACATATTCTAAGTCAGAACCGTCCAGAGTAGTGATGCTAGTCAGGCGGGCAGGTGCGGGCAGTGAAGAGCATGCATTTAGTTTTACTAGAATTTAAGAACAGTTGGAGGCCATGGAAGGAATGTTATATGGCATTGAAGCTCGTTTGGAGGTTTGTTAACAGAATGACACTTGACAATTACATGTAAATGAGGCAATGTCTCATCTGTTAGACAAACGGTAGGCAATTTGTGGTTGTTAGTAGTAGTGGTCCTCTGTAGCTCAGTTGGTAGAGCACGACACTTGGAATGCCAGGATAGTGGCTTTAAGTTCCAGGGACCACCTGTATATGAACTGTATAGTCACTTTGGAAAAACGTGTCTGCTAAATGGCATGTTTTATACTGAACAAAAATATAAATGCAACAATTTCAAAGATTTTACTCTGTTACAGTTCATATAAGGAAATTAGTCAATTGAAATATTTTTTTAGGCTCTAATCTATGGATTTCACATGACTGGGAATACAGATATGCATCTGTTAGTCACAGATATCTTTACAAAAAAAAGGTAGGGGTGTGGATCACAAAACCAGTCAGTATCTGGTGTGACCATTTGCCTCATGCAGCACGACACATCTTCTTCACATAAAGCTTATGGGAATGTTGTTCCACTCCTCTTCAATGGCTTTGCCAAGTTGTTGGATATTGGCAGGAACTGGAACACGCTGTTGTACACATCGATCCAGAGCATCCCAAACATGCTCAATGGTAACATGTCTGCTGAGTATGCATGCCATGGAAGAACTGGGACATTTTCAGCTTCCAGGAATTGTATACAGATCCTTGTGTCATGGGGCTGTGCATTATCATGCTGAAACATGAGGTGATGGCGGCAGATGAATGGCACGACAAAGGGCCTCAGGATCTCGTCACGGTATCTCTGTGCATTGAAATTGCCATTGAAAAAATGCAATTGTGTTCTTTGTCCGTAGCTTATTCCTACCCATACCATAACCCCACCGCCACCATGGGGCACTCTGTTCACAACATTGACATCAGCAAACCGCTTTCCCAGAACAACGTGCATCTGTTTAATGATCATGCTGTTTAATCAGCTTTTTGATATGCCACACTTGTCAGGTGGATGGATTATTTTGGCAAAGGAGAAATGCTCACTAACTGGGATGTAACCAGATTTGTGCACAACATTTTGGAGAACTAAGGAATCTTTTATTTTAGCTCATGAAACATGGGACCTACACTTTACATATTGCATTTATATTTTTGTTCAGTGTATATACCGTAATCATATCTCTGTGGGATTGTGTGATGCCTGATGCCTGAATGTGTTTTAATTATTGTGCCTGCTCTATCTACAGTAGTCAATGTCTTCGAAGGTTAAGTACGGTGTATTACTGTTCTGCCTGCCTGCTGAGAGAGCACTGTATAATAGCAAAGCTGCTTCATATTCAAAGACGTGTTTCTTCACAACAAGCTGATTTCAGAAAGCCTACAGCCCTGTTAGGGATTGTCTGAAGATTCTGGATGGTGACAAATGGTGTGCTGCTCGATTAATCTGTCCCTCTGTCTGTTTCCATTTGATGCTATGTGAGGAGGGACAGAGAGAGATGATAGAGAGAGAGAAAGCGGGAGAGATGGGGAGAGAGAGAGAGGAGGATGAATAAAGCACATCAGTGCAATCTCTGTTATGGGTGGTCCAAATTATTCCCATCTGAATGTGGAGCGAGCTAATTTGGCTGAGAAAACAGTCGCTCCCTCCTCTTAACCGTCTCTCACAGCAGTAATTGGCTTGGTTTTAGCCCAGTTATAGTCTGAACACAAGTTTAAAATAAACACTCAATGATTCTGGCTATTGAATCGGGCCAGCATCATACCACCCTGCATCCCACTGCTGACTTTCCTCTGAAGCTAAGCAAGGATGGTCCTGGTCGGCCCCTGGATGGGATACCAGATGCTGCTGGAAGTGGTGTTGGAGAGCCAATAGGAAGTACACTTTCCTCTGGTCTAAAGAAATATCCCAATGCCCCTGGGCAGTGATTGGGGACAGAGGGTGTCCCACGTTAGACGGTTGTTCTGACTCTCTGTGGTCACTAAAGATCCCAAGACAATTGTCATAAGAGTAGGGGTGTTAACTCCAGTGTCCTGGCTAAATTCCCCATCTGTCCCTCATATCATCATGGCCACCTAATCATCCCCAGCTTCCAATTGGCTCATTCATCCCCCCTCCTCTCCCCTGGAACTATTCCTCAGGTCGTTGCTGTAAATATGAATGTTTTCTCAGTCAATTTACCTGGTAAAGTAAGGTTTGAATTAAATTGGCTATCCAGTTCACATTAAACAGATTATCCGGTACTTTTATATACTTTTTAGCCAGTAGTTCTGAAAGTAGCGCCCACAAGCCAAAAGTGGTCTCCTAAAATTGCGTACTACATCACATATGTGCAGATAATGTGCACCAAGTCATTGCTCTCTCTCTCCCTCTGTCGTGTGTGATTCTTGGCTGGAACTTGAATTGCCAGGGGGCTGGCCCATGTAGGGAGAAATGTAGGGGAAATGGTGCAGCACCTCTTCCAGAAAACAGTTGCTTTCAAACTAGGGATGTCTTGGCTAATTGTGGTAAGACAGTAATTCTGCTCATAGATTATGCATGTATGAACTACACATTGAGACATTCACCCCAAAGTGGTTTAAAAAATACTTAGTAGTCCCCAAATACCAGAGCATGTCTTTAAGATAACTTTGTGCATATAAGGGACATTCTCTTGCAGGTACTAAAACAGTTAAATGTGGTAGCTAGTGCAGGCAAATGTTCACAGGAATCTATATATTATATATTGTGACATCAGATCTGAAGAATTAATTATCTTATTTGAGACCACTTATGTCGTAGAGGTAGCCCTTTAACTAGAATCATTGGCCTTCGACTTGGTGCTGTGTTTTCCTATGTTGCCCCTAGACCTACAGCTTTCCCCTTGGTTTTAAATAAAACATTAGCTGGCTTTCACAAACCGCTGTGCCGCCAGGCTTAGTACACTTCGCTTCCTCCTTCTCCGTTCCCTCTGTTTTCAAATCAACTTCAAATCTAATCATTTCAGCATCAAAATTGCTTTTAGAGCACAGGAGTATAAGGGAATGAATACATTCACATCTTTAGAAGATACTGTTCATATTCCATTCGTATAAAATGATATTGTCATATAATATTCTGTTCATTGAAGTGGATGAGGCATACAGTGCCTTCAGAAAGTATTCACACGCCTTGACTTTTTCCACATTTTGTTGTGTTACAAAGTGGAATCAAAATGGATTTAATTGTCATTTTTTGTGAACAATCTACACACTCTGTCATGTCAAAGTGGAAGAAAAAATCTAACATTTGTATAAAAAAAAATATAATGTCAAATAAAACAGTGATATATCTTGATTAGATAAGTATTCAATAAAAGTCAATAAATGTTAGAATCACTTTGAGTCTTTCTGGGTAAGTCTTTAAGAGCTTTCCGCACCTTGATTGTTCAACATTCTCCCATTATTCTTTTCAAAATTCTTCAAGCTCTGTCAAATTGGTTGTTGATCATTGCCAGACAACCATTTTCAGGCCTTGCCAAGGATTTTCAAGCAGAAGTTTAAGTCAAAACTGTAACTCTGCCACTCAGGAACATTCAATGTCTTCTTGGTAAGCAACTCCAGTGTAGATTTGGCCTTGTGTTTTAGGTTATTGTCGTGCGGAAAGGTGAATTCATCTCCCAGTGTCTGGTGGAAAGCAGACTGAACCAGGTTTTCCTCTAGGGTTTTTGCATGTGCTTAACTCCATTCCGTTTCTTTTTTATCCTTGCTGATTACAATAACATGATGCAGCAACCACTATGCTTGAAAATATGGAGAGTGGTACTCAGTAATGTGTTGTATTGGTTTTGCCCCAAACATAACACTTGGTATTCAGGAGAAAAGGTTAATTGCTTTGCCATATTTTTTGCAGTATTACTTTAGTGCCTTGTTGCAAACAGGATACATGTTTTGGAATATTTTTATTCTGTACAGGCGTCCTTCTTTTCACTCTGTTATTTATGTTAGTATTGTGGAGTAACTACAATGTTGTTGATCCATCATCAGGTTTCTCCTATCACAGCCATTAAACTCTGTAACTGTTTTAAGGTCACCTTTCACCTCATGGTGAAATCCCTGAGTGGTATCCTTCCTCTCTGGAAACTGAGTTAGGGAGGATGCCTGTATTTTTGTAGTGACTGGTTATATTGATACACCACCCAAAGTGTAATTAATAACTTTACTATGTTCAAAGGGATATTTAATGTCTGATTTAATTGTTTTACCCATATACCAATTGGTTCCCTTCTTTGCGAGGCATTGGAAAACCTCCCTGGTCTTTGTGATTGTATCTGTGTTTGAAATTCACTGCTCGACTGAGGGACCTTACATATAATTCCATGTCTGGAGTACAGAGATGAGGTAGTCATTCAAAAATCATGTTAAATTATTATTGCACACAGAGCTAGTCCATGCAACTTATTATGTGACTTGTTCTCATCATTATTACTCCTGAATTTGTTTTCCATAACAAAGAGTTTGAATACTTATTGACTCAAGACACTTCAGCTTTTCATTTTTGATTAATATGTACAACATTTGACATGATGGGGTATTGTGTGTAGGCCAGTGACACAAGAGTTCAATTTAATCCATTTGAAATTCAGGCTGTAACTCAACAAAATGTGAAAAAAAGTCGAGGGGTGTGAATGCTTTCTGAAGGTCCTGTATATTTTAATCTAATGTTATTTAGGTTTGTTTCCAACAATAAAGCTGTACATTCCATGGTAAAATTACAATGTGGTGTTGTGAAAAGATTAAACCTTGTTCGAACATAAATGTACCTGAGGTCATTACTCACACAGTATTCAGGAATTTGACAATGACTGGTCCCAGATTCCATGCCAAATACCATAGGAGTTGGTAAAACAGCACAGAGAGATCTGGGACAAGGCGTTGTAATGTGAGTGACACTTGGAAGGAAAGCTTCACTATAGTTGCTGGGCAGCTGAACATGACAGATGGGTGGAAAAGCCACATTACAATGGATGGCAGTCCACCCCCATTCGGTCTGAAAGCTCTGCTAAACTGTTGGTGAATATCTGTGTCCTAAATGGTACCCTTTTCCTATATGGCTCTGGTCAAAAATAGTGCACTATATACAGTACATGTAGGGAATAGGGTCCCTATTGGGACTCACTCAAAATATATTTTTTAGAGAGACAGACAGATGTACAGGAGTCTGGAGGAAATACAATAAATAATTTGTAGCTTTGAAAACACCCAGCAAAGGAAAACATTCTCACCGGCTCAGACGTTCATCTTGTCGCCTTTTGCTTGGTGGAAAACACGATTATTTATTCATTTGTTTTTCTTTCCTGTTGGTAAATGTCAAAACAACAAGGAGAGATGGACAACAAGGCATGGTGAATAAAAATGGAATCCATTTGTGTCTATAATTAGAGGGGCCAATCAATGTGTGACTTCAGGTTTAAAATTTCAAAATGGTTTGATATGCATTTAAATATGATTTTCTTGCAGCTTCACATGTGCAGTTATATGAATACAATTCTAGGTAGGCACAATGAGACCATAAATCCACCTAGCAACAACAAAACATCTACATGTCATTCAAAATGTCACAAGATACCTCGCTTCGCGTTCCTAGGAAACTATGCAGTTTTTTGTTTTTTTACGTGTTATTTCTTACATTAGTACCCCAGGTCATCTTAGGTTTCATTACATACAGTCGAGAAGAACTACTGAATATAAGATCAGCGTCAACTCACCATCAGTACGACCAAGAATATGTTTTCCGCGACGCGGATCCTGTGTTCTGCCTTACAAACAGGACAACGGAATGGATCGCATGCAGCGACCCAAGGAAACGACTCCGAAAAAGAGGGAAACGCGGCGGTGTTCTGGTCAGACTCCGAAAAAGGGCACATCGCGCACCACTTCCCAGTATTCTTCTTGCCAATGTCCAGTCTCTCGACAACAAGGTTGATGAAATCCGAGCAAGGGTGGCATTCCAGAGGGACATCAGAGACTGCAACGTTCTTTGCTTTACGGAGACATGGCTTACTGGGAAAACGCTATCCAGGGCGGTGCAGCCAACGGGTTTCTCCACGCATCGCGCCGACAGAAACAAACATCTCTCTGGTAAGAAGAGTGGCGGGGCGTATGCCTCATGACTAACGGGACATGGTGTGATGAAGGAAACATACAGGAACTCAAATCCTTCTGTTCACCTGATTTAGAATTCCTCACAATCAAATGTAGACCGCATTATCTTCCAAGAGAATTCTCTTCGATTATAATCACAGCCGTATATATCCCCCCCAAGCAGACACATCGATGGCTCTGAACGAACTTTATTTAACTCTTTGCAAACTGGAAAACATTTATCCGGAGGCTGCATTCATTGTAGCTGGGGATTTTAACAAAGCCAATCTGAAAACAAGACTCCCTAAATTTTATCAGCATATCGATTGCGCAACCAGGGGTGGTAAAACCTTGGATCATTGTTACTCTAACTTCCGCGACGCATATAAGGCCCTGCCCCGCCCCCTTTCGGGAAAGCTGACCACGACTCCATTTTGCTGATCCCTGCCTACAGGCAGAAATTAAAACAAGAGGCTCCCACGCTGAGGTCTGTCCAACGCTGGTCAGACCAAGCTGACTCTACACTCCAAGACTGCTTCCATCACGTGGACTGGGACATGTTTCGTATTGCGTCAGATGGGAATATTGACGAATACGCTGATTCGGTGTGCGAGTTCATTAGAACGTGCGTCGAAGATGTCGTTCCCATAGCAACGATAAAAACATTCCCTAACCAGAAACCGTGGATTGATGGCAGCATTCGCGTGAAACTGAAAGCGCGAACCACTGCTTTTAATCAGGGCAAGGTGTCTGGCAACATGACTGAATACAAACAGTGCAGCTATTCCCTCCGTAAGGCTATTAAACAAGCTAAGCGTCAGTACAGAGACAAAGTGGAATCTCAATTCAATGGCTCAGACACAAGAGGCATGTGGCAGGGTCTACAGTCAATCACGGACTACAAGATGAAATCCAGCCCAGTCACGGACCAGGATGTCTTGCTCCCAGGCAGACTAAATAACTTTTTTGCCCGCTTTGAGGACAATACAGTGCCACTGACACGGCCTGCAACGGAAACATGCGGTCTCTCCTTCACTGCAGCCGAGGTGAGTAAGACATTTAAACGTGTTAACCCTCGCAAGGCTGCAGGCCCAGACGGCATCCCCAGCCGCGCCCTCAGAGCATGCGCAGACCAGCTGGCCGGTGTGTTTACGGACATATTCAATCAATCCCTATACCAGTCTGCTGTTCCCACATGCTTCAAGAGGGCCACCATTGTTCCTGTTCCCAAGAAAGCTAAGGTAACTGAGCTAAACGACTACCGCCCCGTAGCACTCACTTCCGTCATCATGAAGTGCTTTGAGAGACTAGTCAAGGACCATATCACCTCCACCCTACCTGACACCCTAGACCCACTCCAATTTGCTTACCGCCCAAATAGGTCCACAGACGATGCAATCTCAAACACACTGCACACTGCCCTAACCCACCTGGACAAGAGGAATACCTATGTGAGAATGCTGTTCATCGACTACAGCTCGGCATTCAACACCATAGTACCCTCCAAGCTCGTCATCAAGCTCGAGACCCTGGGTCTCGACCCCGCCCTGTGCAACTGGGTACTGGACTTCCTGACGGGCCGCCCCCAGGTGGTGAGGGTAGGCAACAACATCTCCTCCCCGCTGATCCTCAACACGGGGGCCCCACAAGGGTGCGTTCTGAGCCCTCTCCTGTACTCCCTGTTCACCCACGACTGCGTGGCCACGCACGCCTCCAACTCAATCATCAAGTTTGCGGACGACACAACAGTGGTAGGCTTGATTACCAACAACGACGAGACGGCCTACAGGGAGGATGTGAGGGCCCTCAGAGTGTGGTGTCAGGAAAATAACCTCACACTCAACGTCAACAAAACTAAGGAGATGATTGTGGACTTCAGGAAACAGCAGAGGGAACACCCCCCTATCCACATCGATGGAACAGTAGTGGAGAGGGTAGCTAGTTTTAAGTTCCTCGGCATACACATCACAGACAAACTGAATTGGTCCACTCACACTGACAGCGTCGTGAAGAAGGCGCAGCAGCGCCTATTCAACCTCAGGAGGCTGAAGAAATTCGGCTTGTCACCAAAAGCACTCACAAACTTCTACAGATGCACAATCGAGAGCATCCTGGTGGGCTGTATCACCGCCTGGTACGGCAACTGCTCCGCCCTCAACCGTAAGGCTCTCCAGAGGGTAGTGAGGACTGCACAACGCATCACCGGGGGCAAACTACCTGCCCTCCAGGACACCTACACCACCCGTTGTTACAGGAAGGCCATAAAGATCATCAAGGACATCAACCACCACTGCCTGTTCACCCCGCTATCATCCAGAAGGCGAGGTCAGTACAGGTGCATCAAAGCTGGGACCGAGAGACTGAAAAACAGCTTCTATCTCAAGGCCATCAGACTGTTAAACCACCACTAACACTGCCAACACACTGTCATTGACACTGACCCAACTCCAGCCATTTTAATAATGGGAATTGATGGGAAATGATGTAAATATATCACTAGCCACTTTAAACAATGCTACCTTATATAATGTTACTTACCCTACATTATTCATCTCATATGCATATGTATATACTGTACTCTACATCATCGACTGCATCCTTATGTAACACATGTATCACTAGCCACTTTAACTATGCCACTTTGTTTACTTTGTCTACACACTCATCTCATATGTATATACTGTACTCGATACCATCTACTGTATGCTGCTCTGTACCATCACTCATTCATATATCCTTATGTACATGTTCCTTATCCCCTTACACTGTGTATAAGACAGTAGTTTTGGAATTGTTAGTTAGATTACTTGTTGGTTATCACTGCATTGTCGGAACTAGAAGCACAAGCATTTCGCTACATTCGCATGAACATCTGCTAACCATGTGTATGTGACAAATAAAATTTGATTTGATTTGATTTGATTTGAAGAAACATGTTTCTTTGTCATGCCTAGTTGCCAGGTAATTTTGTGCTTTAGTAAACTTCTCCATAATTTATAGCCATGCTAAACATTCCTGAATAAAGAAAAAGATAAATAACACCATTTCTATATGTTTTAATATATTATATAATAATGGAATACAATACAATTATATAATACAATGGGTTTTGTCAACAAAATCATTAACACTTATAACCAATAATTAAATCATTATAATAAGTTAACTCTTCAAGCATTGTGTGTGTGTGAGTCTGTCTGAAAACTAGCCATCAAATTATTTCTTCCTCTGTCCTTCCTTCCACTCCTTGTCTCTCCTTGAAAATGCATTGTAGCCTGAGGAGAAGGACCTTCACTCCTCACCCCCAAAGTGCTTTGAGAGGGATGAGGGGAATGGTGAAAAAAAGGGGAGAATCTCAATTGCATTTCCTTGTTGCCTTACATCCTCTCTCCTCGCCTCCTTCTCAAAATCCATTGGATAAGAAGGTGAGAGGGGAAGGACCTCTAACATTCTCATCCAATCAGTTTTGAGGAAAGAGGATGTGACGAATCAGGGAAATACAATAAAACATTATACCAAGCACAGAGGAAGTAAGTATTTGACAGCTATTAAAGCCCCCATGCAATCTTTCTAATTGTATTTTGAAATCAACACTCTATGTCTAAAAAATCCCTCCAAAATATTGGGCTCTTGAAATGCTCAGTCTGATCGTGTGGGTGTTATGAAACAAATTTGAAGATATTTACATACACAGCCCTGATTTGCTGATAGGAGTTCTAAAGAGCCTACCCACTTACCCAGATGAACCATTGGTGTTTTATAATCAGATCACATTGTGACGTCATGACGTTCCAGAAGGACAACCATCTCTGCAGCACTCCACCAATCAGGCCTTTATGGTAGAGTGGCCAGACAGAAGCATCTCCTCAGTAAAAGGCACATGCCAGCCCGGTAGGAGTTTGAAAAAAGGCACTTAAAGGACTCTCAGACCATGAGAAACAAGATTCTCTGGTCTGATGAAACCAAGATTGATCTATTTGGCCTGAATGACAAGTGTCACGTCTGGAGGAAACCAGGTACCATCCCTACGGTGGAACATTTTGGTGGCAGCATCATGCTGTGGGGATGTTTTTCAGCGGCAGGGACTGTGAGACTAGTCAGGATTGAGGGAAAGATGAATGGAGAAAAGTACAGAGAGATCCTTGATGATAACCTGCTCCAGAGCGATCAGGACCTCAGACTGGGGCAAAGATTCACCTTCCAACAGGACAATGACCCTACGCAGGAGTGGCTTCGGGACAGGTCTGTGAATGTCCTTGAGTGGCCCAGCCAGAGCCCGGACTTGAACCCGATGGAACATCTCTGAAGAGACCTGCAAATAGATATGCAGTGATGCTCCCCTTACAACCTGACAGAGCTTGAGAAGATATGTAGAGAAGAATGGGAGAAACTCCCCAAACGCAGGTGTGCTACGCTTATAGCGCCATACCCAAGAGGACTCGAGGCTGTAATCGCTGCTATAGATGCTTCAACAAAGTACTGAGTAAATGTAAATGTCATATTTCTGAAGTTTTTAAAAAATTAATCGGCAAAAATGTCTAGCAACATGTTTTTGCTTTGTCATTATGGGGTATTGTATGTAGTGTAGATTGATGAGGGAAAAAAACATTTTTAATCCATTTTAGAATAAGGCTTTAAACATTTTATTTGGGGGAAAAAGTCAAGGGCTCTGAATACCTTCCGAATGCACTGTATTTACAAATGATCAAAACGTACACAGACCACAATCTTACCTCAGGAATCTTGACATAATGTTGTTCATGGCTAATTATCTTGACCGCCATAACAACATAGACACAAATGTTCTGTCAATTCTCCAGATCAACATTAATTCCCGCACTTTGGCTGTTGTTCAATTGCGTGCAGTATTACACCCACTCTTTATCACTTGACTGTCATTCAGAAAATCCTTTCCTGAATTAGCTGATGTTGCGCATTCATTTCCCCACGTAACTAAACAGCTAGATCAAATGCGCATCAAACAACTATTACGCACAATTATTGAAGAACCCCATTAATGACCCTATCGATTTTTGTTTAATTAATCTTGTTAAACTTACTCTTTCTGTTAGAAGCATTCAATTTTGCAAGCCGTACATTATTTTGGATATGTGTGCCGATGAAAACTATTGTCACACTAACATAGAGATACGAAATGTTAGTAGGTTACAGTGCTCTTCCGAGATCTCCATAGAAATAAAGAGTCTGACAGCAACATTGGCATTCATTCATTGATGCCAAGGGAAACCAGGCACCCCCCAAAAATGTTTTATCTTTAGTGTCTGTGTTTATTTTTCTTAAATTCGCAAGAGGTTGAATGCATCTCACCTGAGATGGCATCCGAGCGCCCCTCTGTCTCTGTATGTGTAGCCCATCTATCTGATACTGTCTGGTCAAAAAGAGTAAGATATTGTTGCCGCCCGTAGCATTGAATGCAAGGGAAGCCAGCGAGCATTTGGCCTCCCGTGATAAAAAATGTATAAAATAATAGCCAGTCAGCGTTGAGCTAAACTGAGTGAGCTCAACTGTGAATGGTCCTGGCACACCAAAAAAAAAGCGTCAAGGGAAGCCAATTTGACTTCACACCAATCACATCACATCAAAAGCCAAATGTCATTGACAGAAAAACTTGAATTGTTGCATCTTGTAGTGTTGTACTCCAGTGTCCCTTTCCTAAATTAGCCATTTTTTGTTAAAACATTTTTTTGGGAGGGGATAGATCAGCTTTAATATTGCAGATAGATTGTGGCTTCTGTCAATGTAATTGTCTGCATCATTTCCAATCCCCCATATATTATTTATATATGCAGTGCCTTGTGAAAGTATTCGGCCCCCTTGAACTTTGCGACCTTTTGCCACATTTCAGGCTTCAAACATAAAGATATAAAACTGTATTTTTTTGTGAAGAGTCAACAACAAGTGGGACACAATCATGAAGTGGAACGTCATTTATTGGATATTTCAAACTTTTTTAACAAATCAAAACTGAAAAATTGGGCGTGCAAAATTATTCAGCCCCTTTACTTCCAGTGCAGCAAACTCTCTCCAGAAGTTCAGTGAGGATCTCTGAATGGTCCAATGTTGACCTAAATGACTAATGATGATAAATACAATCCACCTGTGTGTAATCAAGTCTCCGTATAAATGCACCTGCACTGTGATAGTCTCAGAGGTCCATTAAAAGCACAGAGAGCATCATGAAGAACAAGGAAGACACCAGGCAGGTCCGAGATACTGTTGTGAAGAAGTTTAAAGCCGGATTTGGATACAAAAAGATTTCCCAAGCTTTAAACATCTCAAGGAGCACTGTGCAAGCGATAATATTGAAATGGAAGGAGTATCAGACCACTGCAAATCTACCAAGGCCTGGCCGTCCCTCTAAACTTTCAGCTCATACAAGGAGAAGACTGATCAGAGATGCAGCCAAGAGGCCCATGATCACTCTGGATGAACTGCAGAGATCTACAGCTGAGGTGGGAGACTCTGTCCATAGGACAACAATCAGTCGTATATTGCACAAATCTGGCCTTTATGGAAGAGTGGCAAGAAGAAAGCCATTTCTTAAAGATATCCATAAAAAGTGTCGTTTCAAGTTTGCCACAAGCCACCTGGGAGACACACCAAACATGTGGAAGTAGGTGCTCTGGTCAGATGAAACCAAAATTGAACTTTTTGGCAACAATGCAAAACGTTATGTTTGGCGTAAAAGCAACACAGCTCATCACCCTGAACACACCATCCCCACTATCAAACATGGTGGTGGCAGCATCATGGTTTGGGCCTGCTTTTCTTCAGCAGAGACAGGGAAGATGGTTAAAATTGATGGGAAGATGGATGGATCCAAATACAGGACCATTCTGGAAGAAAACCTGATGGAGTCTGCAAAAGACCTGAGACTGGGACGGAGATTTGTCTTCCAACACGACAATGATCCAAAACATAAAGCAAAATCTACAATGGAATGGTTCAAAAATAAACATATCCAGGTGTTAGAATGGCCAAGTCAAAGTCCAGACCTGAATCCAATCGAGAATCTGTGGAAAGAACTGAAAACTGCTGTTCACAAATGCTCTCCATCCAACGTCACTGAGCTTGAGCTGTTTTGCAAGGAGGAATGGGAAAAAATTTCAGTCTCTCGATGTGCAAAACTGACAGACACATACCCCAAGCGACTTACAGCTGTAATCGCAGCAAAAGGTGGCGCTACAAAGTATTAACTTAAGGGGGCTGAATAATTTTGCACGCCCAATTTTTCAGTTTTTGATTTGTTAAAAAAGTTTGAAATATCCAATAAATGTTGTTCCACTTCATGATTGTGTCCCACTTGTTGTTGATTCTTCACAAAAAAATACAGTTTTATATCTTTATGTTTGAAGCCAGAAATGTGGCAAAAGGTCGCAAAGTTCAAGGGGGGCGAATACTTTCGCAAGGCACTGTAGTTTCACTTAATTCCCCTAACTAGCCAATGATGCCCCTTGCCTGAAAGGATGAAAGTTCAATATGTAGCTAGCTGTATTAGGCTAATGTTAACTAGCTGACTCATTGTTGCCAATGAAAGGAAGGTAGGCTAGCCAGCAAGCTAAAAAGCATGTACTAGGGTTGCCAACTGTCCCGTATTAGCCGGGATGCCCCTTATATTGGGCTGAATTGGTTTGTCCCATACGGGACCTCCATTTTCCCACATATTCGTCTAACCACAGTATAGAGTAAACTAGCCAATTCCTGCAAAGTAATTTCTGTTAATGTTCGGTCGGTTTGGCATATCAAGGAAATATGGATAAACATGCAAAAAAGAAAACACTGTGCAGCTACAACAAACAATGTGAAGCAAAAAAGACGTGGGTTAAGCCCGTCAGTGGTGACTCAACAAAAGCTGTCTGTACTTTATGCATCGGGAATTCTCAATTGGCCATGAAGGGGAGAATGACCTAACTCAGCATGCATCCACAGAAAGGCACAAATCCACGCTAGCTAAAGGTTCTAGCAATATCAGTGCATTCTTCGTGACGTCTACTGCAGAAACTGACAAAATTGGAAAACACCTCCGTTTACCAGTTATTGAGCAGTGCCAACAATCACATTCTGAAAGCTAATTGCCCAGCCCACATAGCTCATAATGCCTGCAAGCACGCCTGCGATCAGCTGTCAGTGGATATTGAGACAATTGTTTTACAGATCTACAGCCACTTATTTAAAAAAAAAATGTATTTCACCTTTATTTAACCAGGTAGGCAAGTTGAGAACAAGTTCTCATTTACAATTGCGACCTGGCCAAGATAAACCAAAGCAGTTCGACAGATACAACGACACAGAGTTACACATGGAGTAAAACAAACATACAGTCAATAATACAGTATAAACAAGTCTATATAAAATGTGAGCAAATGAGGTGAGAAGGGAGGTAAAGGCAAAAAAGGCCATGGTGGCAAAGTAAATACAATATAGCAAGTAAAACACTGGAATGGTAGTTTTGCAATGGAAGAATGTGCAAAGTAGAAATAAAAATAATGGGGTGCAAAGGAGCAAAATAAATAAATAAATTAAATACAGTTGGGAAAGAGGTAGTTGTTTGGGCTAAATTATAGGTGGGCTATGTACAGGTGCAGTAATCTGTAAGATGCTCTGACTTATCAGTATCTGCTTCCCGAAGAGAGGAATTGCGAGCATTTTCTTGCCTTTGTTGACATTGAGTGGCGTGAAATTCTGCGACATGTTTGCACATGATGGCTCTCTCTTCATCCAGCTGTCCATCGTCTCCAGCAAAGGTCCCTTGGGGAGACCTGTCCTGTGGCACTGAAGAGTATTTTTGAGTATGAAGAAAAAATGGAAGCTGTTGAGATTTATGTGATTTTTCCACAAAGTGGGTGTGTTTTTGACCAACTCGTAAAAAAGCTGGAGGAAACAACGCTCTGCGTCACAGATGTTTACGAGGACGTCCAAAAGTTCAAAATGAAGATGCTTCAGCTGAAACAGGACAATTTTTCCCCCGATACCAGACCAAGCAGCTGATGGACAAACAATTGTCAGCACAAAGGTCCAAGCAGCAACAGGACTTTGTGAAGTTCTATGACACTACCATTACATACATTGACAAGTGGTTTGATTCCTCACCAGAACATGTAATGGTGAAACTGATCTGCCTCTATGAGGAGCTCTCCTTCACTGACCTGGAGCAGGTGGTGGTTGCCCTCAAAATGACAGAGACAGTCAGTATGGACCAACTCTATGAAGAGTTTTGTGCTAGCCGGGAGGAAATACAGAAAGCCAGACAGGATACCACAAAATCCACCAATGAGAAGTTGGTGGCAGTTTTCCAAAACCTAGGGAAAGCCAACTTGGTCAACATGTTCAGGATTTTCTAATTTGTCCTCAGTGTGCCAGACTCAAATGCCTTTGTAGAGAGGATTTTCTCTCTGATGACCATTAAATGGTCAGACTCAAGAAACAGATGCAGCACAGAGCTGATCAATAATCAACTTCAAATATCTGTGAACTGTGACTTGTCATGTAATGACTTCTCTATGGCTATGCAAAAGGAGAAAGGACTGCTTGAATCAGTCAAGAGCAGCAAAAAAACAAGTAGACTTGGTGAGTGACTCATGCTCCTCTTTTCCTCTTTTGCATTTGAAAAGTAGTTTTTTTTTGCTGTAAAGGTCCAAATTGTGATTTCTTTGATCATTTATTTTGAGGTTTATTCACATAAGTTTACATAATGATACAGTTTTAGTAAAGCTATAGACTAAGTGGAATATACAAATGTTTTTCCTTTCCAATTGAATAAGAATATGAATATACACTGTATATTCATTCACACAACACCATACCGCCGTGGCACAATGCACTGGCACGCAACCTTTTGTCTCTTATTTGGTAGGGAGAACGTTGGCAACCCTAGCATGTACTGTATGACAGTGTCATAGACCATTTCAGCAAAATGAAAGAGAGGAGGATGGCATTGGCATTTCTTTACAAGTAGGGTGAGTGAGTCAACATGTTTGTTCTACTTAAAAGCACACACACGCACACGCACAAACACAGAAATCAGTTCCATGGACAGCCACATCACATCACACATATCACATCAGCTGACGTTGATTGGACTAAATTGTTTTTGGTATCTTTCATTTGTCACTGTGTTAGACTAAGCAGAGGTGATTTGATGATGTTGAAATGTTAAAGTTGAAATGGTGCTAGAATAGTGGAGGCAGCTTCGGTTTTCTTTGTGACTAGCGGTAGGTAGCCTAACTCTCCGTGGTTTTAAATCAACAATGTTAGTTGTTTAGTAGCCCGGATATGTTGGAAACATTGACTTGCTTGACTGTGCTGTAGGTTTTGTAACTGTTTGTTAAGTGCACTATGCTTTGTGGACTTCACTAGATAGATGTTGCTCTCTGGTTTTGTGATGAAACACAGTTGTGGTTGAATTCATTCTGCCACTGTGTCTTCTTATTGTCTCGGCCTTAGGCCTATATATCGTGGTGGCAAGGCATATGAACTAATAGGTTATAGCGCAAACAATGCAGTTATCACAACACATACAGTGTGTTGTAATATGGCTTTATTTCCTGGCTTCGCTTTCCCATATAAGGGCACAAGGCGAGACCCAGATGCAGACACGGGAGGCAGATGGTTTGAGTCTTTGATATTTATTCATCAATCCAAAAGGGGCAGACAAGAGAATGGTTGTGGACAGGCAAAAGGTCAAAACCAGTTCAGAGTCCAGGAGGTACAGAGTGGCAGGCAGGCTCGAGGTCAGGGCAGGCAGAATGCTCAGGCAGGCGTGTACCTTAGTCCAGAAAACAGGCAAGGGTCAAAATCGTGAGGACTAGCAAAAAGAGAGTAGAAGCAGGAGTACGGGAAAACACGCTGGTTGACTTGAAAGGCATATGAGACGAACTGGCACAGAGAGACAGGAAACACAGGGATAAATACACCAGGGAAAATAAGTGACACCTGGAGGGGGTGGAGATAATCACATTGACAGGTGAAACAGATCATGGTGTGACACCCCAGTGATTTTACCAAGGCACCGCTACTGGACAGCAATATACACACATTTTACAGGATCAAACTCATTGTGTAATTAAATTGTGAAATGCTTAGTATGATATAAGGACAAACAGCAACATCATAAATGTAAGAAAAGAAAGGTAGTGTTTTATGTCACATGATTTTTTGCCAAATCTGTGAAAACTCCAAGCATGAGAAAAGGTTTAAACATTAGATTCAACTCATGAATTATATTGAGTGTATTTATGTTCCTCCTCCCTTTATATCTTAATGTATTAACGTTACAAAAGGTGAATTATTATGAAGGACTTTGTAACAGTTCCAAACAGTTTGTCCACTATAAGAAATAGACTATAGAATGACCCATTTACTGTGGGACACTTCAATGTAATTGTGTTTTCCTCCTCCACATAAAGGCAATATACTGTCAGGTACAGTACATTGATTAAAACACTTAGTAAAGCAGTGATCTATGGAATGTGTTGTTTGTATGAACTGCTATAGGAAAATAATGTGTTACTGGAAAGCAAGGACCAGTGAGTTCAAGGCTGCACAGCTTTTATATCCTCTGGTCTACGGGATCGGTGTCCCTATACCGGGATGGTTGATGCTAACCTGCACTAACGTGACTAGAATGACGTTGTAAGTAACAGCAAACCTTCCAGGACATAGACATGTCTTATATGGGCAGAACACTCAAATTATTGTTAATCTAACTGCACTGTCCAATTCACATTAGCTATCACAGTGAAAAAAAATACCATGCTATTGTTTGAGGAAAGTGCATAAAAACTAACTTTTATAACAGCAACTGGTTTGATACATTCACCTCTGAAGGTATATTTTATACTTACATTCAGTAATCTTGCTCGGATTTGTCATTCTGAGGGCCCCAGAGATAAAATGTAGCATAGTTTTGTTTGATAAAATCTATTTTTATATTCAAATGTAGGGAACTGGGTTCTACAGTTTGAACCCCTGCTGTCTCTGGCTCCACACCCACCCCGCCCGTCCATCTAGATGTGTGAAAGTGAGTGTATAAGCTAATGATCCATCATGTATGACATTCCTGGGAGTGGGCCAATTTAAATGTTGTATTAGCATATCATTTTTGTATTTTCTCTATAGTTATGTACTTGAAAATGTATCAATTGACCAATTCCGCACATTTGGGCAGACTTGATATAAAATACTGTTCCGTATTGCAATGCTTCTATCACGCTTTAAGGTATGACCCAGGTGCAGACAGTGTTGAAGAAACAAAAGTTATTTTTTTAAACAGGGGCAGGCAAACAACAGGTCGAGGCAGGCAGGGGTCAATAATCCAGAGAGGGTGTAAGGCACCAGAACAGCAGGCGGGCTCAGGGTCAGGTCAGGCAGAGGTCAGTAATCCAGAGTAGTGGGGCAAAGGTACAGGATGACAGGCAGGCTCAGGACAGGCAGAATGGTCAGAACCTGGAAACTAGAAAACAGGAGCAAGGAGTAGGTGGGCGCAGGGAAACAAAACGCTAGTAGGTTCTACGAAACAAAACAAACTTGCCCCAGACAAACAAAGAACACAGCTATAAATACACATGGGATATGGAGATGGGCAATACCTGGAGGGGGGTGGAGACAAGCACAAAGACAGGTGAAACAGATCAGGGTGTGACAGCTTCACTTGATCAATCTGAAACGTTGCACACACACTGCAAAATCAAAATTGCACCTAAACTGCAATATTATATTATGGCCTTTCTCTTAGATTTAAAAACATTTGAAAACGCATGTTTTTTTTGTATTATCTCTTACCAGAACTAATGTGTTATATTCTCCTACATTAATTGATCCTACATGAATCACCTTTCCACAAACTTCAAAGTGTTTCATTTCAAATGATAACAAGAATATGTATATCCTTGCTTCAGGTCCTGAGCTACAGGAGGTTAGATTTGGGTCTGTCATTTTAGGCGAAAATTGGAAAAAAAGGGTCTGATCCTAAAGAGGATATTCTAGTGACTTGTGTTATAACATTGTATTTTTACACCAAGGCTGCCCACATGACTACATGGTCACAACCACTCACTGGATGTGAGACATAAACGCTGCCTGATTTCGACCCATCTCTTGCATTGGAGTCATTGGAGTGGACTGCATCTCTCGGAGTCTCTCTTTACTGTGGCAGGTAGTCAGGTGGAGAGATAGAGACACTGGGGTGGTGGACTGAAAGATCTCACAGGGAAGTGTTTGTGTGTGATGATAGATACTTTATTATCTGTTAGGACAATGCCTTTGTATCACAGGCACCATGGTGGCAGCAATAGTGTGTGTGTGTGTGTGTGTGTGTGTGTGTGTGTGTGTGTGTGTGTGTGTGTGTGTGTGTGTGTGTGTGTGTGTGTGTGTGTGTGTGTGTGTGTGTGTGTGTGTGTGTGTGTGTGTGTGTGTGTGTGTGTGTGTGTGTGTTGTGTTTTGTTTTGTGTGGGACGTGTGTATGTAGGGATCTATCACTGACTATTTGTCTTGTTTATTATCAGGGCCGCCACTTGCCACAGGGTAGAGAATAATTTTGTAATAAAAGTAGCAATGTGCCTCTCCGCTGTCTCCCGAGGTCTGGTGGTATGAATAAATCTTTGTTACGTGTGTCTAGATGGCCAGATGGTCTAGATTGCAGATCAGCTGGAGCTGTTTTTAATCATTGATGTAATGTTTATGGTGTGTTGAATGCCTTGGATTCTGGCTTCTGCATGACTTAGTACACAAGCACAGTATCTCATGTGAGGGGTGGTATGTACATGGTTGAGATTTACATTGAATTGGGAATCTATTGTGTGCCGTGAGGTTCATCCAACTATGTTGAATACAGCTTTTTCAATCATCAGGGAATTAATGACACAACATGCCCTGTCTCCTGATACATTCCTTGGCATGTATATTTGCTCCCATTAGGCCTGCATTGTAAACGTTTACAATGCCTGTTGTAAGTAAACTGATAGGGAGTCGATCTGTTAATCAAACAAGGTATGGTAACCCAATTATGTTGAATTAGTTGAAGTAAGTAACAGGAAGCACCCATTGATACCACAACATTTCTTAGTAAATATCAATGGAAACAGTACCGTAAAATAAAGTGATAAAGTGCAACCTAATAGGTAAAATAGCTCAGCAATGGTTTGTAAGTAAGTAGTAAGTAAGTTTGAATTAATTAAACCTATAGCTAAACTCTGTTAATCAAACGAGGTATGGTATAATAATCTTGTTAGAAGCTCAACAATCCAGGACTGATTCTTGGGGTATGCTATGTCATGAATGAGCAGTCTGGTTTAACCAGGCTATAGGAGAATGCTGTATCATTATTAGACAGACAGACTGGTCTCAACTGGTCATCATTGCACAGCAGTGACTGAGCCCTCCAACAGGAAGTCACATGCCAGATGTAACATTTCACAGTTCCCCCTTTCCTCTCTTCACGCCTAATGACACAATGTTGTGGTCGACTTGTGACTCTCTCCTTCTGATTCTAGATAAAACAAACACAGAGGTATTCTCCTCTTTTACATTTTTTTCTTTGACAAATATTCCTTATCCTCAAAATATGTGTTTGTACCTATCATGTGATGTGTTTATGAAATGTGTTTCTTATGGATATTATGAGAGGTTATGATAATTTTGCTTCAGCTGTGGTTATTAAATATTTTATAAGGCCATGGAAATGTCACTGTCACGATTTCCGCCGAAGTCGGTCCCTCTCCTTCTAGCTATCGCCGATCCACCTTTCATTTTCCATTTGTTTTGTCTTGTCTTTGTCACGCCTTGGTCATTGTATTTTGTGTTTTTGTTATATGTTTGGGTAGGCCAGGGTGTGACATGGGTTTATATGTTGTGTTTCGTATTGGGGTTTGTATTATTTGGGATCGCGGCTGATTAGGGGTGTGGTATAGGTTTGGCTGCCTGAGGCGATTCTCAATTAGAGTCAGGTGCTTTTCGTTGTCTCTGATTGGGAACCGTATTTAGGTAGCCTGAGTTCGCTTTGTATTTTGTGGGTGTTTGTTCCTGTCTCTGTGTTGTAGTCACCAGATAGGCTGTAATTAGTTTCTGTTGTTTTTGTAGTTAGTATCAGTTATTTCATGTACCGCGATTCATTTCATCAAAGTCATGAGTAACCAACACGCTGCATTTCGGTCCGACTCTCTTTCTTCAACAGACGAACGCCGTTACAGTCTTCCCACACACCTGGTTCCAATTCCATAATTACATGTTGTGTATTTAACACTCTGTTTCCCCCATGTCCTTGTCCGGAATTGTTTATTGTAAGTGTTTGTGCACATTATGTCTGGCGTGCGAAGGGTTTTTGTCCCATTGTGTATATTTATCGTTTTTGTTCACAGTGATTTTAATTATTAAACTGCACCGTCGTAACACAGTCCGTGCTCTCCTGTGCCTGACCTCTCTGCCGTCAGTGTGCACTCACTACTAATCGCTGATTATTCATTATCGGTTTTATAATTCAGTCATTATTGTTTATTATAAAACATCCACATACAAACAACAACATACAAACGCACACCAACATCCTCAACATTACCCCTGCCCAGACCCACCTGCTCACACCCCCGTCTCCAGCGCCCGCATCACTCTCTGCTACATGGCCTCAAACTGCACCGTTTTTGTTTCTCTTCGTCGCCCTTGGCACTTTCAACATATAGTTAATGAAGCATTTGGCCTTTATAATTCAGAGTCATTCTGCTGCAACAGTTCACAGTTAGACGTTGTTCAATGAGCTTCGATTTATGCCAAACCCAGACTAAAAGATAGCGTTTTCAGCAGAAATTAGATTTATGTTGATACCTTGTGCAGTTTCATTGAATAGAAAGCAGTGTTAGAAAATATTCCATGCAATTGATTAGAGCCAAATTCAGAGAGAATTACAGAAAATAAATACAAAACAACACTTCCAGTTATTGGTCCTTTCCCTAGGGCACAACCAAAATGTCCTCCATAAGATGACATCAGGACATAGACATTACTGGTGTCATATACAACACAGAGCATCTGCTCGCTGTAGTGCTAAATGGAATTATTAGGGTACCAGCTCATAGAGACAGTGGCAGAGGGTCTGTTTCTGCTTACCGTTTGACAATTCCGTCAGTAAATGTCTATTACTATTCATTGAAATGTGGAGTAAATGTTTGATTTCATTCAGATAGGACCTGCCAGCTCATAGAGACAGATAGTGGGCTAACTAATGGGAGTGTAAAGTTCAGGTCAGGTGGATCTGTATGAATCCTATAGTTTCTGTAAGTCATATAACTCATAGTTTGACACAATCTGCCTACTGAAGCATGTATGTCACACTGCAGTCCAAGGTCACTCATGGCAACTGAGTGGACTGAGTGTGCCGGTTAGATACAGCAGTTTGTTTATGGGCTTGAGGGCATTAGCTGTTTATGGGATGCATAGGGGATGTAAAGGGGATGTGTGCTTCAATATGTGCTTCACTGATCCCAGTCCAAAGGGATGTAAGAACGAAAGGGGGATTTTCTGTTTACCAGTCAGACCACAGAGCCTAAAAGACCCTATTCACACTGTGTTCATTAATATGCAACATACTGTATATAAAATAACCAGTATAGTATATGTCACATTCTTATTGTACTGTGGTTAGATACAAACGCTGTTGTGTTGCACCATAGTGTGTATAGCTTGCACAAATGTTTCCAAGTGCAAGGTAAACATCCCTCAAAGAGAGAGATTAGGGTCACATAGTGCTCACTGCCACACCCTGATCACAGACACTTCTCATGGGACTATGTGTAAAATCCCACCACAAATCCGACTAATCCAGCCAGGCTGTTGTGCCAAGGGAAAACATCCATACAGGCCCAGTGACCAACCCAGCCAGCTAAAAGGCCTAAAATGTGCCTCTTTATGACCTCCTAGCCTGCCAGCTAATGCTAATCTCCCCATGGCACTAAAACTAACACCTTGATATATGTTTTATTCAGAGTTTAAAACAGATACAAATAGATGTATTCTCTCTCGGCCTGACAAAACGACAAAGTCGTTATCAGTGCACAAATGTTCACTTGTATTTCCCTGAGATAGGCCTACAACATGTAACTGTCTGTCCGTGCCCCATGTAGTCAATAGTTCATGCACAAGGTATATTCGCTGGTGTGCTAATGCCAGTTAATCTGTGTATGACCGCTTGGAGTGTGTGTTCTGTACATTTAGTCAAAGGCACAGGTGTACATGTCGTTGACCAACCCCTCTTACATCACAGGTACAGGCAGCTGCTGTGAGGTGAGTTGGTCCAGGATTCTGGCTATCCTGATATACTCTCTCTCTCTCTCTCTCTCTCTCTCTCTCTCTCTCTCTCTCTCTCTCTCTCTCTCTCTCTCTCTCTCTCTCTCTCTCTCTCTCTCTCTCGCGCTCTCTCTCTCTCTCTCTCTCTCTCTCTCTCTCTCTCTCTCTCTCTCTCTCTCTCTCCCCCTCTCTCTCTCTCTCTCTCTCTCTCTCTCTCTCTCTCTCTCTCTCTCTCTCTCTCTCTCTCTCTCTCTCTCTCTCTCGCGCTCTCTCTCTCAATGAGTACTCTGGTCATCCTGTTCTGATAGCAGCTGCAGGGGCAGTCGGGGCTTAAAGGGAGTTGTCAAGGAGATGATAAGCTGTCTATCCCTCAGCATCAGGAATTGGCCTTGTCTCTCCTGTCTGAGTGGATGGAAGCTGTTTGAGCATTACACCAGATTTACCTCTGATCTGGCATGTTGTTTGTTCCGCCCAATTAGGTTTTATGAGTGGCGAGCTCTGCGACCCCACTAGGCCCTAGTAATGCTCCATCAACAGAAAAAGCAGTACTCTTACAACAGCAGCATCAGTCACTGTCACTTATAGAATTCCCTGTTTAGTGGAGTTCCTTCTTCTGTAGCGGGTTTGGTAAACTAGGTTTGGCCTCGGGCAATTTTTTTATGAGCTAATAATCGGCGGGCCAGAAAATAAGATTTTAAAACAAATAAAAAATATTCATAATTAATTTTGGGGTGCCAAATAATATTGCCAGATTTGGCCCGCCGCAGTTGGTTGGGGAACCCTGTTCTATAGAGACCACCATAAGACCTATACCTTCTGAGACCAATTTATTGGGTGATGGAAAGTCTAGTTTTGCCATGTTTTTGGTAGTGCACCTAATAGAGGTAATAATAAATAGTGTTATAATGTGTCTAACACATTATAGGATCAGCATAGCATATTTTCCTCCTATCTTCCACAGTCTATATATACGGTATACCACTCCTCTGCTGTCTGAAAGGAGAAAGTGAGACTTCATGGTGTGAGGAAAAAGATCTGGCATAGGGAATGGTAAGGGGGGCTAGTGAGGCCTTGAAGCGTGGTTGTGATGGCCCACGAACCCGAAGAGGAGGTGCAGAATTTCACACCCACTTTAGCTGTCTCGATTACTAGGGCTAGAGCTGTGACCCTCTCACCTCTCCCACTCCAAACTTGTCAAGTTCGTGCTGCTGTCATTCAGTGAGCAGATGCTACGTATGTGTCACGCCCTGACCATTGAGAGCCTTTTTATTCTCTATTTTGGTTAGGTCGGGGTGTGACTAGGGTGGGCGATCTAGTGCATTTATTTCTATGTTGGCCTGGTATGGTCCCCAATCAGAGGCAGCTGTTTATTGTTGTCTCTGATTGGGGATCATATTTAGGCAGCCATTTCACCACAGTGTTTTGTGGGATCTTGTTTTTGTGTAGTTGCTGTTGAGCACTGCATTTACTTCGTACTGCGTTTGTTCTGTATTGTTTTGGTGAGTTTCATTTATGAAACGTGGAACTCTACGCACGCTGCGACTTGGTCCGTTAATTCTACAAACAATCATGACAGTATGTTCTGTTTGACATGGCTCACCTTTCAACTCCGCAGCCACCTCGTGCATCATGCTATCAGTACGAGACAAGCCCGTGCTACTAAATCAAAACCCAGAGGACAGATATAGCTCACTGAAACACCTTCACACAGACACACTTTGTGACACTTTTCAATAATAAATGACCTCATTTTCTTTACACACATATGAAATGTCCCTCATCCCCTGCTCTTAAAGCATCTCATCATGTGGTAAATATGAAGCATATTTGAGCTCCCTATGGGAAGAAGCTGAGAGTGCATAGAGCTATCTTTCTTTGCATCAGCATAAAACCTCCTGGAGAAATCAGCACTACATATTGATCAAAGGGAAGTGAGCAGCATATGTTATCCATTACCAAAGGCCTGCTTCAGGCCTTTTATTAGAGGGTTATTTGTTACCTGCAAACGCATTTAGCTGTGCTCCAATTTGGCATCCGGAGTAAACTGTTCCCTATCTGTCTTTAATGTATGTATGTTATATACCCTCCTATATAATTGCTTTCCACAGTCCCACAGTTGTATAGCGGAGGTAATGGAAAACAGAAACCAGGCAGCCAGGGGTAAGGTATATCTTGACTTCATAATGATTCCAGCACTCTGCCATCTTTTTCAGAACAAAAATATATTCTCACATGAGATGGCCTTAAGCATAGATGCATCTATTTTTTACCACGTTCTCAGTTCCTTTTGGTGCCAGTCTGTGAGAAAGCTTGTGAGGAAAGGTGTCTTGACAGGAGTATTTCTTCAAAAGCTGAACAGTGCCTTAGTTTCCAGCCTGCCTCAAGAGCCATGGAGTTGCTTGTCTATTTCTCAAGCTCCGATGTGTGATATTGGGATGAAAAGACAAAGGCTGATTTGAGACAAGTTTCTTGACAGGATGGATTCATTCCTGTACAAATGGAAGGTGGTTTCGGGGGTATCGTTGGTCATCCAAGCAGGGTTACTGTCCTTTACTCAGTGGCCGCCAGCACTGTGTTTCCCAACCCAGGTCCTTGTGTACCCAGGTCCTCGTGTACACCCTACAGTACACATTTTCATTGTAGCCCTGGACAACCACACCTCATTCAACTCATTGAGGGCCTGATGATTAGTTGACAAGTTGAATCATGGTGCTTGTCCAGGGTTACAATAGAAATGTGTACTGTTGGAGGTACTCGAGGACCAGGGTTGGGAAACATTGTGACCAGAATATCAATTAAGCTGCTATATTCTTATAGTTGGTTATTTTGTGGCTTGGAAATGTCATTTTCAGAAAAGTGTCCTGCTATGGGTTGAGATAATTAAGAAGAGTTCAGTGCTATGTAGAAACTAGAACCAAGGTGAGAGAATGGAATCAAATGTTTTTCAGAACTAATATAAAATATGCCATTTATCAAACGCTTCTATCCAAAGCAACTTACAGTCATGCTTAAATAAATGTTATATATAGGTGGTCCTGGGAATCAAACTCACCACCCTGGTGTTACAAGCACCATGCTCTAACAACTCAGCTACAAAGGATCACTGTCTGAATCCTTGTCCTTGGTCCTGGGAATCAAACTCACCACCCTGGTGTTACAAGCACCATGCTCTAACAACTCAGCTACAAAGGATCACCATCTGAATTCTTATGACGCTGGCCTTCTCTGACATACAGACAGACTGCTCTCGAGACAGCAGAGTAATTTACACTCAATTTGAAGGCAATCACTGGGCACCTCTCTCCCAGATAGAGTGAAGGGTCCTTCAGTCCTTCAACCAGGGCTGTGACAGATACCTCCCTGTCTTGCTTTTTACACAAAGGAAGTGGATATATTCTGTGCATGTACGCAAACAATAAGCATAGATACAATGCCTTATTCACACCCCTTGACTTTTTCCACATTTTGTCGTGTGTGACAGCCTGAATTTAAAATGGATGAAATTGAGATTTTGTGTCACTGGCCTACACACTATAATCCATAATGTCAAAGTGGAATTATGATTTTAGACATTTTAACCAATTAATAAAAAGTGAACAACTGAAATGTCTCAATAAGTATTTAACCCCTTTGTTATGGCAAGCCAAAATATGTTCAGGAGTACAAATGTGCTAAACAAGTCACATAATAAGTTGCATGGACACATTCTGTGTGCAGTAATAGTGTTTAACATGATTTTGTTTGTTATGACTACCTCATCTATGTACCCCACACATACAATTATGTGAATTTCAATAACAGATTCAGCCACAAAGACCAGGGGGGGGTTTTCCAATCCCTCGCAAAGAAGGGTACCTATTGAAATAGCAGACATTGAATATCCCTTTGAGCATGGTGAAGTTATTAGTTAAACTTATCAATACATCCAGTCAATTCAAGGATACAGGTGTCCTTCCTAACTCAGTTGCCGGAGAGGAAGGACACCGCTCAGAGATTTCACCATGAGGTCAATGGTGATTTTAAAACAGTTACAGAGTTTAATGGCTGTGATAGGAGAAAACTGAGGATGGGTCATCAACATTGTAGTTACTCCACAATACTAACCTAAATGACACAGTGAAAAGAAGGAGGCCTATACAGAATAAAACATATTCCAAAACATGCATCCTGTTTGCGATAAGGCATTAAAGTAAAAAGAAACATAATAGAGCTAAGTACAGGCAAAATCCTAGAGGAAAACCCAGTTTATTCTGCTTTCCAACAGACACTGGGAGATACATTCACCTTTCAGCAGGACAATAAGCAAAAACACAAGGCTAAATATACACTGGAGTTGCTTACCAAGATTACATTGAATCTTAAATCGGCTTGAAAATCTATAGGCAAGACTTGAAAATGGCTATCTAGCAATGGCGAACAACCAATTTGACAGAGCTTGATGAATTAAAAAAATAGTAATGAGCAAATATTGTACAATTCAGGTGTGCAAAGCTCTAAAGAAGTCAACTTGCTTCAGTTCTGCTGCCACCTAGCCGAACCTGGCTAGCCGAACCAAATGAGTGTGCTCACATACTCCATTGAAAAATGAGAAAAAAGCGGCAATAGTACTATTGGCCCATTTTGAGACGCCATAGCCACCTCAAAATAGTCAAAATTAATCTAACATATCTCAAGAAATCTGTCATTAATATTGACGTTTTGACTCACAATTTTATATCTAACTAAGATATTTGGTGCAGTATTTCTCCCCCCCAAAATGTCATGAAAACTTGTCGTCTCTTGTTGAATGATAACAAAGACTTTATTAAATAACCCCTATTGTTGACCAATCACAGACGAGGGGGTGTAGACTTTAGAACTTCGGCTTTCCACCATAAGAAATGTTGTGTCCCCAAAACAGCCGAAATAAAACCCCTCACCAAAGTCCAAAATGAAAGAAAAAAAACTACACAAAATGTCATCAAAATAATATGTACGAACTCTTCCGAACTGTTTCGGCTGGGAAGCATGTGGACACCTTTAGAGACTTACCCAGAGGTGATTCTAACCTATACTGACATAGGGGTGTGAATACTCATGCAAATGAGATATTTCTGTATTTCATTTTTAATAAATTTGTAACAATTACAGAAAACATGTTTTCACTTTATCATTATGGGGTATTGTGTGTAGATGGGTGAAAAAAAAACCTATTTAATCCATTTTGATTCAGGCTGTAACACAACAAAATGCTTAATAAGTCAAGGGGTGTGAATACTTTCTTGACTCTCATCGTGGGCATATGGGGTCAACCACTGAGTTTGCATGATACATAGAGAGCCTTTCCAGAAAATAGCATTAGTTGAGCTCTATATTTTTAGTGACGCATGTAGATCATGACAAGCCCATGATCAGATGGATTTCAGACCATGACTAGGCAGACGATCATGTGGCTGTCTGTTGTTATGAGGACATTGTTGTGGTGTGATTTATCTGCTCTGTGGTTTCAGTTCATTTTAAATGACCATACTTACTGATTACTCCATGGCTCACCACATGCTGTTGACTGAGATTCTTTGAAATGCAGGGCTTGTGTTGATGATATTTGACAATATTGATTTGTTATTTATTTTACTTCTCTGACCCTGTCTTCTCTTTCTCTCTGAATCTCGCTCTCATCCCTCCCTCCTTGTCTGGGCCTTGTTCAGATCTGAGATCAGACAGAGACTGCCAGTCAGCAGAGACAATAAATGGCAAAGGCTACTTTCATTCACTCTGTCTCTCAGTTTTCAACCCACCCAAAATGAAGGGTAGAGTATTGAAAAGTGACAATGGAATTTATGATGAGTTAGACATCATGCATTGTTCACTGATGAATGTGCAACTGAATGTTTATTCGTGAGACGTTTGTATTTTTATTATTATTATTATTATTATTATTATTTTTTTTTTTTTTTTTGCCATTTAGCAGACGCTTTTATCCAAAGCGACTTACAGTCATGTGTGCATACATTCTACGTATGGGTGGTCCCGGGGATCGAACCCACTACCCTGGCGTTACAAGCGCCATGCTCTACCAACTGAGCTACACAGGACCACATCAGATAGATCTACAGTCAGACAGACAGAACATCAGATAGATCTACAGTCAGACAGACAGAACATCAGATAGATCTACAGTCAGACAGACAGAACATCAGATAGATCTACAGTCAGACAGACAGAACATCAGATAGATCTACAGTCAGACAGACAGAACATCAGATAGACAGAACATTAGATAGATAGAACATCAGATAGATCTACAGTCAGATAGAACATCTGATAGATAGAACATCAGATAGACAGAACATCAGATAGATCTACAGTCAGATAGAACATCAGATAGATCTACAGTCAGTCAGATAGAACATCAGATAGATCTACAGTCAGTCAGATAGAACATCAGATAGATCTACAGTCAGACAGAACATCAGATAGATCTACAGTCAGACAGACAGAACATCAGATAGATCTACAGTCAGACAGATCTACAGACAGTCAGATAGAACATCAGATAGATCTACAGTCAGATAGAACATCAGTCAGATAGAACATCAGATAGATCTACAGTCAGTCAGATAGAACATCAGATAGATCTACAGTCAGTCAGATAGAACATCAGATAGATCTACAGTCAGTCAGATAGAACATCAGATAGATCTACAGTCAGTCAGATAGAACATCAGATAGATCTACAGTCAGTCAGATAGAACATCAGATAGATCTACAGTCAGTCAGATAGAACATCAGATAGATCTACAGTCAGTCAGATAGAACATCAGATAGATCTACAGTCAGTCAGATAGAACATCAGATAGATCTACAGTCAGACAGAACATCAGATAGATCTACAGACAGACAGAACATCAGCTAGATCTACAGTCAGACAGATAGAACATCAGATAGATCTACAATCAGATAGATCTACAGTCAGACAGATAGAACATCAGATAGATCTACAGTCAGACAGAACATCAGATAGATCTACAATAGACCTCATCTTGACAGAAAGAGAGATGAAGCTAAAATAGACCTTTTCCCTCTCTGTCTCTCTGTGGGGAAGTTTGTCTCAGTCATGATCCTCTGGGTATATCATTGTCCACTCTGTTTACAGTGACAACAAAGCTTTCAATAAACCATTTTCAATTAAATTCTTTGTCTGTGGTGTAGTTGGTCCTCAGATCTTTCTTTCTCTACTTCCTCTTATTTTAGTTCATATTGACGGAGTGTGAAAGTTCAAACGATAGAAGTATGCAAAGTCTCTTTTCTTTATCACAGTCTTGGCAGGTTGTAGTGAGTTGAGGAATACAAGTTAACCCCAAGTCCACCGACTGAGAGTGTGTGTGTGTGTATATGAATGTTTAGGGTATTTTGCATATGTACATATTGTGTGTGTGTGTGTGTGTGTGTGTGTGTGTGTGTGTGTGTGTGTGTGTGTGTGTGTGTGTGTGTGTGTGTGTGTGTGTGTGTGTGTGTGTGTGTGTGTGTGTGTGTGTGTGTGTGTGTGTGTGTGTGTGTGTGTATTAAAGCCTTATGTGTGTGTGGAACACAAGGCTTTGTGATAAAAAAAAAACATTTCCTAAACTTGCCAAAGTATCTGAATGGCTGCATAACACCTGTGACTTAGTTGAACAGCCAATCAGTGTTGCTTAGGGAGATAATGAAACTGCCCTGGGCTGACAGGATTAGGTGTGGCTCTGGTATCAAAATGGAAGTCCCATCCTCCATCCTCCACTGCAATAATCTTTCACTTTCACCACTTCAGTCCAGTTGTTTTTGGCGGCAGAAAAATGAATAGTTCAGACTCAGCCATTTAGGATATCAGACTCTTTTATGCTCTCTAACATGACTGGATCACATATGGTAAATGGCAGATCTGATATTTAGACCACCTAGTTACAGCTAGAACTATATGAGGAAGACATTTGGACTCAATGTAACTCTCTTGACAGGCTATATGATATGTGCAATGCCAGGGAAACAACCAAACATCGCTTATCGCTTTGTCATGTGCATATTAGCATTTTCATAGCCTGTCCTCAGCGTTGGATTTAAAGAGACTGAAAAGTATTTCATGACAGTATATTAATTTATCTACTCCCTGTCTGTGTTCTTTACTAAGTGATAAATAGGTGTGTTATAGAATTACTGGTACTATCATCCAAAGGGATATTAAATTGTCATTTCAAACAGTAGGAGGACATTTAGACAGCGATGTTGTGATGTGTGTGCATGTGATGTACTGTTACTGTATGAGTCACAGTTGCATTGATGTCACAACATTACCTCTGATTAATCACATCTCCTGCCTTATTTGTGCTGTGCTTCATAACATTGAGATATACTTGATCACTTACTGTTGTACAATACAAGTCATTAATAATATCACTGTAGAAATATGTTCTGCGTCCCGAATATTAGCAAGGTGTTCTTTATGTTTTGTACACTCAGTGTATAGGGAATAGGGTGCCATTTGGGACACAGCCATGTTGTCTGTGTCTGCTCAACCAATGAGCCTCTGTCTGCCTGGTACACTCTAAAGCAATAAATAGTGGTTTAGCCTTGAATTTAGCCCTGATTTGAGGCTGGCAATATTTCATCTTGCGTTAATAACCTCTACTGGATCAGTGTCCCGAAATCAGGAAATTTGTTGCTCAATATGCAATATTTGACAAGAATGTCATTGTAAACAACAGCCAACTTTCTGGGACATAGACATGTCTTATATCGTCAGAAAGGTAAAATGATTCTTAATCTAAATGCAGTGTCCAATTTACAGTTGCTATTACAGCGAAAAAATACCATGCAATTGTTTGAGGATAGTGAGGATAGGACACTGACTTGATTGTCAGTGTCTTGGTCCAATGAAAACCTATACATTTGAAACATAGCTAGCTAGATAGCCAATGAGATGGGCTTTACAGTAGTATGTGAATGCCCTTTGTACGACAAACAGCCATCATGCTAGAGCTGTGTGCAACAGTATTCATTCTCAAGGGGAAAGCAAACAGGACGCACAGTTCTCTTTTACAAACTCTTCTCAAAACAGAAAAAGTAAAACATAGCCACTAAGAGTGTAAAAACTAAATCTAAGTCCAAGTATACACATTTGGATGAGAGTATTGCAGAAATTGACCGGGACAGTGACATTGAACGAATGGATGAGGACTCTGAGTGAGCGCAGTTTTGATTCCAGCACGGAATACATTTTTTTTGGAAGGAAAATATCCTAGATCCCTTTCCTTTCCCTTAAAATACGTTTTTGCTTCTCATGCTAATGTAGTTGTTTAAATGGTTGCATACTCATTTGAGATATTTGTATTTATTTCAATATGTACAGTGGGGCAAAAAAATATTTAGTCAGCCACCAATTGTGCAAGTTCTCCCACTTAAAAAGATGAGAGAGGCCTGTAATTTTCATCATAGGTACACTTCAACTATGACAGACAAAATTATTTTTAAAAATCCAGAAAATCACATTGTAGGATTTTTAATGAATTTATTTGAAAATTATGGTGGAAAATAAGTATTTGGTCACCTACAAACAAGCAAGATTTCTGGCTCTCACAGACCTGTAACTTCTTCTTTAAGAGGCTCCTCTGTCCTCCACTTATTACCTGTATTAATGGCACCTGTTTGAACTTATTATTAGTATAAAAGACACCTGTCCACAACCTCAAACAGTCACACTCCAACCTCCACTATGGCCAAGACCAAAGAGCTGTCAAAGGACACCAGAAACAAAATTGTAGACCTGCACCAGGCTGGGAAGACTGAATCTGCAATAGGTAAGCAGCTTGGTTTGAAGAAATCAACTGTGGGAGCAATTATTAGGAAATGGAAGACATACAAGACCACTGATAATCTCCCTCGATCTGGGGCTCCACGCAAGATCTCACCCCCTGGGGTCAAAATGATCACAAGAACGGTGAGCGAAAATCCCAGAACCATATGGGGGGACCTAGTGAATGACCTGCAGAGAGCTGGGACCAAAGTAACAAAGCCTAGCATCAGTAACACACTACGCCGCCAGGGACCCATATCCTGCAGTGCCAGATGTGTCCCCCTGCTTAAGCCAGTACATGTCCAGGCCCGTCTGAAGTTTGCTAGAGAGCATTTGGATGATCCAGAAGAAGATTGGGAGAATGTCATATGGTCAGATGAAACCAAAATATAACTTTTTGGTAAAAACTCAACTTGTCGTGTTTGGAGGACAAAGAATGCTGAGTTGCATCCAAAGAATACCATACCTACTGTGAAGCATGGGGATGGAAACATCATGCTTTGGGGCTGTTTTTCTGCAAAGGGACCAGGACGACTGATCCGTATAAAGGAAAGAATGAATGGGGCCATGTATCGTGAGATTTTGAGTGAAAACCTCCTTCCATCAGCAAGGGCATTGAAGATGAAACGTGGCTGGGTCTTTCAGCATGACAATGATCCCAAACACACCGCCCGGGCAACGAAGGAGTGGCTTCGTAAGAAGCATTTCAAGGTGCTGGAGTGGCCTAGCCAGTCTCCAGATCTCAACCCCATAGAAAATCTTTGGAGGGAGTTGAAAGTCAGTGTTGCCCAGCAACAGCCCCAAAACATCACTGCTCTAGAGGAGATCTGCATGGAGGAATGGGCCAAAATACCAGCAACAGTGTGTGAAAACCTTGTGAAGACTTACAGAAAACGTTTGACCACTGTCATTGTCAACAAAGGGTATATAGCAAAGTATTGAGATAAACTTTTGTTATTGACCAAATACTTATTTCCACCATAATTTGCAAATAAATTCATTAATAATCCTACAATGTGATTTTCTGGATTTTTTTTCTAATTTTGTCTGTCATAGTTGAAGTGTACATATGATGAAAATTACAGGCCTCTCTCATCTTTTTAAGGGAGAGAACTTGCACAATTGGTGGCTGACTAAATACTTTTTTGCCCCACTGTATATATTGACCTAAGGCATACAATGTATTAGCAAAGCCTATGTGTATGTTATGTTGGCCATGACATGCTGTGACTGTGTTTTTGAGTGACTTATTGCCTATTGGTCCACATATTTCATTATAGTGATTGTGTTCCCCATACTCTATATAATACATTTGTTTATATATATGTGTTGTGTGTTGTGTTGTGTATTTGATGTATTGATTCAGGGCTCATCTGTAGAAGTATTGATGCAGGACTCACCCCCTGCTAAAATAAAGGTTCAATAAAAATAAGTAAAAGTAAATGTGAGATCTAACTGAATAAAAAAAATCCTCTATAGTGGTATAGACTCAGCTGACCTCTGGGAGCCATCCCCAAAGAGACCACATTCAAGTCCTCCATCCCCCACTCATTCAAACGTAGGAACGGGTTCCTCCAGTCTGACCTCTGCTGCTGTCCCCCTCTTCCGCACCCACCCCGCCTGGCCAAAATACGTAACTGCAGACCTGAATGTGCCTCAGGGCAAAAAGAGCACAGCAGGGAGGCGTCGTTGTACAGTTCTCTGTGTCACAAGAAATCTCCCATCACCTGCACTATCTGTGCTGTTACCCTCTGCTTCACAGCAGACTGCTATGGGACTTGGCATCAGCAGCACAATCTTGTGTTGAGGACTGTGGGTGTTCTAAATACTCTATTTGTGATAGTGTGTAAATGTGTGGTTTCGTCACGTCTCCTCTTAGGACCTTTTATGTAGGGAAGCTAATGATCAATCATGTATGACATTTCTGGGAGTATGTAAACTTATATTTTTTATTACCATAGCATTTTTGTATGTTTTCTGTAGTTATGTACTTGAAATGTGTCAATTGACCAATTTGGCCATTTGGGTACATTTTGGCAAACTCGTCGAGGGACATTTGGGAGACTTCATACTAAATATTATGTATCACCCTCATTCTCAAATGTATCAGTATGAAGCATCTCTGTTTTGTCCGAGTTTAAAAGTAGAAATTTTGCAGCCATCCACTTCCTTATGTCTGAAACACAGGCTTCTAGCGAGGGCAATTTTGGTGCTTCACCATGTTTCATTGAAATGTACGGCAGTGTGTCATCCGCATTGCAGTGAAAGTTAACATTATGTTTTCGAATGACATCCCCAAGAGGTAAAATATATAGTGAAAACAATAGTGGTCCTAAAACGGAACCTTGAGGAACACCGACATTTACAGTTGATTTGTCAGAGAACAAACCATTCACAGAGACAAACTGATGTCTTTCCGACAGATAAGATCTAAACCAGGCCAGAACTTGTCTGTGTAGACCAATTTAGGTTTCCAATCTCTCCAAAAGAATGTGGTGATTGATGGTATCAAAAGCAGCACTAAGGTCTAGGAACACGAGGACAGATGCAGAGCCTCGTTCTGACACCATTAAAAGGTCATTTACCACGTTCACAAGTGCAGTCTCAGTGCTATGATGGGGTCTAAAACCAGACTGAAGCATTTCGTATACATTGTTTGTTTTCAGGAAGGCAGTGAGATGCTGCGCAACAGCTCTTTCTAATATTTTTGAGAGGAATGGAAGATTCGATATAGGCCGATAGTTTTTTATATTTTCTGGGTCATGGTTTGGCTTTTTCAAGAGAGGCTTTATTACTGAGTTTGGTACACATCCGGTGGATAGAGAGCCGTTTATTATGTTCAACATAGGAGGACCAAGCACAGGAAGCACCTCTTTCAGTAGTTTAGTTGGAATAGGGTCCAGTATGCAGCTTGAAGGTTTAGAGGCCATGATTATTTTCATCATTGTGTCAAGAGATATAGTACTAAAACACTTGAGTGTCTCTCTTGATCCTAGGTCCTGGCAGAGTTGTGCAGACTCAGGACAACTGAGCTTTGGAGGAATACGCAGATTTAAAGAGGAGTCCGCAATTTGTTTTCTAATGATCATGATCTTTTCCTCAAAGAAGTTCATGATTTTATTACTGCTGAAGTGAAAGCCATCCTCTCTTGGGGAATGCTGCTTTTTAGTTAGTTTTGTGACAGTATCAAAAATAAATTTCAGATTGTTCTTATTTTCCTCAATTAAGTTGGAAAAATAGGATGATCGAGCAGCAGTGAGGGCTCTTCGATACTGCATGGTACTGTCTTTCCAAGCCAGTCGGAAGACTTCCCGTTTGGTGTGGCGCCATTTCCGTTCCAATTTTCTGGAAGCTTGCTTCAGAGCTCTGTTTTTTTCTGTATACCAGGGAGCTAGTTTCTTATGTCAAATGTTTTTAGTTTTTAGGGGTGCAACTGCATCTAGGGTATTGCACAAGGTTAAATTGAGTTCCTCAGTTAGGTGGTTAATTGATTTTTGTCCTCTGACGTCCTTGGGTAAGCAGAGGGAGTCTGGAAGGGCATCGAGGAATCTTTGGGTTGTCTGAGAATGTATAGCACGACTTTTGATGCTCCTTGTTTGGGGTCTGAGCAGATTATTTGTTGCAATTGCAAACGTAATACAATGGTGGTCCGGTAGTCCAGGATTATGAGGAAAAACATTAAGATCCACAACATTCCAACATTCCATGGGACAAAACTAGGTCCAGAGTATGTATGACTGTGACAGTGAGTAGGTCCAGAGACATGTTGGACAAAACCCACTGAGTCGATGATGGCTCTGAAAGCCTTTTGGAGTGGGTCTGTGGACTTTTCCATGTGAATATTAAAATCACCAAAAATTATAATATTATCTGCTATGACTACAAGGTCCGATAGGAATTCAGGGACTCAGTGAGGAACACTGTATATGTCCCAGGAGGCCTGTAAACAGTAGCTATAAAAAGTGATTGAGTAGGCTGCATAGATTTCATGACTAGAAGCTCAAAAGACGAAAACGTCATTTTTCTTTTGTAAATTGAAATTTGCTATCGTAAATGTTAGCAACACCTCTGCCTTTGCGGGATGCACGGGGGTTATGGTCACTAGTGTAAATAGGAGCTGAGGCCTCATTTAACACAGTAAATTCATCAGGCTTCAGTCAGGCCAAGCACATCAAGATTATGATCAGTGATTAGTTCATTGACTATAACTGCCTTTGAAGTGAGGGATCTAACATTAAGTAACCCTATTTTGAGATGTGAGGTATCACGGTCTCTTTCAATAATGGCAGGAATTGAGGAGGTCTTTATCCTAGTGAGATTGCTAAGGTGAACACCGCCATGTTTAGTTTTGCCCAACCTTGGTCGAGGCACAGACAGTCTCGATGGGGATAGTTGAGCTGACTACACTGACTGTGCTAGTGGCAGACTCCACTAAGCTGGCAGGCTGGCTATCAGACAGAGCCCTGTCTCGTTGTTGTTAGTAATCAGGTCTACTCACAAACATTATTTTAACAGTTTAAGAAACTTTAGACTGTTTTATATATGCATATCCTAGCTTCTGGGCCTGAGTAGCAGGGCTGTTCTCACTGTTGTGACGTCATGGATTGTGGAGACTTGCATGGCCATGCAGTCATGGGTGAACAGGGAGTACAGGAGGGGGCTGCCTTTTGTGTGGCTCCCTGCATTGAGGATCAGCGTACCGGAGGTGTTGTTGCCTACATTCTCCACCTGGGGTCGGCCTGTCAGGAAGTCCAGCACCCAGTTGCACAGGGGTGGGTTCAGACCCAGGGCCCTGAGCGTAGTGCCCTATCATTATGGTGTTGAAGGCTGAGCTGTAGTCATCTTGTCCAGATGGGATAGGGCAGTGTGCACCATAAATATTCACTTACCTTTGGTGGAACGCCACCAACTCTAAATCCGTAACCATGGGCACCCTCATAGATATCATCCTGACCAACTTGCCCTCTAAATACACCTTTGATCTCTTCAACCAGGATCTCAGTGATCACTGCCTCATTGCCTGCGTCTGTAATGGGTCCGCGGTCAAACAAACAACCCCTCATCACTGTCAAATGCCCCCTAAAACACTTCAGCGAGCAGGCCTTTCTAATCGACCTGGCCCAGGTATCCTGGAAGGGTATTGACCTCATCCCCTCAGTAGAGGATGCCTGGTTGCTCTTTAAAAGTGCTTTCCTCACCATCTTAAATATGCATGCCCCATTCAAAAAATGTAGAACTAAAAATAGATATAGCCCTTGGTTCACACCAGATTTGACTGCCCTTGACCAGCACAAAAACATCCTGTGGCATACTGCATTAGCATCGAATAGCCCCCGCGATATGCAACTTTTCAGGGAAATCAGGGACCAATATACACAGTCAGTTAGGAAAGCTAAGGCTAGCTTTTTCAAACAGACATTTGCATCCTGTAGCACTAATTGCAAAAGGTTTTGGTACACTGTAAAGTCCATGGAGAATAAGAGCACCTCCTCCCAGCTGCCCACTGCACTGAGGCTAGGAAACACTGTCACAGTCGATAAATCTACAATAAACGAAAATTTCAATAAGCCTTTCTCTACGGCTGGCCATGCTTTCCACCTGGCTACCCCTAACCCCTGTTTATCCTTCACCCAAATCCAGACAGCTGATGTTCTTAAAGAGCTGCAAAATCTGGATCTCTACAGATCAGCTGGGCTTAACAATCTGGACCCTCTCTTTCTAAAAATGATCCACCGAAATTGTTGCAACCCCTTTTCAACCTATTTTGTATCGTCTGAGATCCCCAAAGATTGGAAAGCTGCCCCTGTCATCAGACACTCTAGACCCAAACTGTTATAGACCTATATCCATCCTGCCCTGCCTTTCTAAAATCTTCGAAAGCCAAGTTGACAAACAGATCACCGACCATTTTGAATCCTACTGTACCTTCTCCACTATGCAAACTAGTTTCTGAGCTGGTCATGGGTGCACCTCAGCCATACTCATGGTCCTAAACAATATCATAACCCCCACCAATAAAAGACAGTACTGTGCAGCCGTCTTCATCGACCTGGCCAAGGCTTTCGACTCTGTCAATCACTGCATTCTTACCAGCAGACTCAATGACTGCCTGCCTGATTCACCAACTACTTCTCAGATAGAGTTCAGTGTGTCAAATCAGAGGGCCTGTTGTCTGGACCTCTGGCAGTCTCTATGGGGGTGCCACAGGGTTCAATTCTCAGGCCGACTCTTTTCTCTGCATATGTAAATGATGTCGCTCTTGTTGCTGGTGATTCTCTGATCCACCTCTACGCAGACGACACCATTCTGTATACATCTGGCCCTTCGTGGAACACTGTGTTAACAAACCTCCAAATGAGCTTCAATACCATATAACACTCCTCCATGGCCTCCAACTGCTTTTAAATGCTAGTAAAACTAAATGCATGTTCTTCAACCGATTGCTGCCCGCACCCGACCGCCTGACTAGCATCACTACTCTGGATGGTTCTGACTTAGAATATGTGGACAACAACAAATACCTAGGTGTCTGGTTAGACTGTAAACTCTCCTTCCAGACGCACATTAAGCATCTCCAATCCAAAATTAAATCTAGAATTGGCTTCCTATTTCGCAACAAAGCCTCCTTCACACATGCTGCCAAACATACCCTCGTAAAACTGACTATCCTACCGATCCTTGACTTCGGCGATGTCATTTACAAAATAGCCTCCAACACTCTACTCAGCAAATTAGATGTAGTCTATCACGGTGCCATACTTTTTGTCACCAAATCCCC
Source organism: Oncorhynchus gorbuscha (assembly GCF_021184085.1). Lineage (NCBI taxonomy): Eukaryota > Metazoa > Chordata > Actinopteri > Salmoniformes > Salmonidae > Oncorhynchus > Oncorhynchus gorbuscha. The sequence continues at coordinate 64,926,993 of NC_060181.1, forward strand.
ATATACTACCCACCCCTGCGACCTGTATGCTCTCGTTGGCTGGCCATCGCTTCATATTCGTTGCCAAAACCATCTATAAGGTCATCCTTAAGTCTTCACTAGGTAAAGCCTCGCCTTATCTTAGCTCACTGGTCACCATAGCAACACCGACCCGTAGCACGCGTTCCAGCAGGTATATTTCACTGTTCATCCCCAAAGCCAACACCTCTTTCCAGTTCTCTGCTGCCAACGAGCTGGAACAAATTGTAAAAATCACTGAAGCTGGGGTCTTATATCTCCCTCTCCAACTTTAAGCATCAGTTGTGATAGCTGTGCCTGTACACAGCCCATCTGTAAATAGCACACCCAACTACGTCATCCCCATGTCATCACCAATTTATTTTGCTCTTCTGCACCCCAGTATCTCTACTTGCACGTTCATCATCTGCACATCTATAAATCCTGTGTTAATGCTAAATTGTAATTATTTTGCCTCTATGGCCTATTTAAATCCTTACCTTCCTAATCTCACTACAGTTGCACACACTGTACATAGATTTTTATATTGTGTTATTGACTGTATGTTTGTTTATCCCATGTGTAACTCTGTGTTGTTGTTTTTGTCACTCTGCTTTGCTTTATTTTGGCCAGGTCGCAGTTGTAAATGAGAACTTGTTCTCAACTGGCCTACCTGGTTAAATAAAGGTGAGATATATATATTTTTAAATACATTTTAAAAAAAATAAACGCTTGTATTGGTCAGCCTGTTGCGAACTTTGGTGTGTGTGTTCCCAAACACGGACCAGTTGCGCTCTGAGGCGGCTAATGGTGGACTTCGCCAGACTGCCTTCAGTCAGATGTCTTCATGCTTTTTCATGTATATCAGAACTGCAGTTTCCTCTGCTTGGATTAACAGTGAAGTGGGCAGGGCAGTACAGATTTCTTACATCTGCAAGCAGAGTCTGACTCTGAACATCAGACAGGATTGCATTGTCTCTCTCAATCCGTGCAATGACTACTGCTATAGGTTTCAGGCTGCATACCAGTCTCTTCCAAAATACATCATCCAGGATGATCCTCTTGATGGGGCTGTCCATATCGGCAGACTAAGATATGGCCAGTTCTTGGAGAGACTCCTTCCCCTCCAGGAGACTGTCAAACATGATGACAACACCACCCCAACGGGTGTTGCTGGGCAACTTCAATGTGGTGAGCTTATTCTTCTCACTTTGCTTGGTGAGGTAGATTGCTGCTATAGCTTGATGACCCTTCACATACCTAAACATTTTATTGGCTCTCTTGTAGAGTGTATCCATTGTTTTCAGTGCCATGATGTCCTTGAGTAGCAGATTCAATGCATGAGCAGTGAGGGTAGGACTCCTCAACTTTAGACCAAGCAGCACTTCATAATCACAGCATTGTCTGTCACCAGTGCAAATACCTTCTGTGGTCCAAAGTCATTGATGACTGCCTTCAGCTCATCTGCAATGTAGAGACCAGCATGTCTGTTGTCCCTTGTGTCTGTGCTCTTGCAGAATACTGGTTGAGGGGTGGAGATGTAGTTAATTATTTCTTGCCCATGGACATTTGACCATCCATCAGAGAGGATTGCAATACAGTCTGCTTTCTCTATGATTTGCTTTACCTTCACTTGAACTCTGTGTAACTCTGCATTCAGCAAATGAGTAGATAAAGCATGTCTGGTTGGAGGGGTGTATGCTGGGCGAAGAACATTCAGAAATCTCTTCCAATACACATTATTTGTGAGCATCAGAGGTGAACCAGTTGCATACACAGCTCGAGCAAGACAGTCATCAGCATTTCTCTGACTATGTTCATCCATTGAGTCAAAAAAACTTCTGATTCCAGGAGGACTATGAGCTGTTGCTATTGATAAGGTATCTGATTCATCATTTTCACCTCGAATAGAAGTAGAGGGACGTTTGTCAAGGTTGCTTGTTTTGAGCACTGAGGGAACTTTATGCACTTGGCCAGATGATTCTGCATCTTCGTTGCATTCTTCACAAATGATTTTTCACAGTATTGGCAAAAGAGTGGGCATCGAGCCAGGTGCCATGAAGCCGGCTCAGCGTATCTGGTCTCCAGTGCATCTCCTTTGGCCGGTGTACATGGCACCAGCCCTACGCATGGTGTCTCCGGTTCGCCAGCACAGCCTAGTGCGGGCTATTCCACCTCGCCACACTGGCCTGGCTACAGGGAGCATTCAGCCAGGTAGGGTTGGGTATCCGGTGCCACCTCCACGCACCAGCCCTCCGGTGGCAGCCCCCCGCACCAGGCTGTCTCTCCGTCTCCTCCCTACAGGTGTTCCCGCCTGTCCAGCGCTGCCAGAGCCTTCCTCCTGCCGAGCGTCTGCCAGAGTCTCCCGTTTGTCCTAAGCTGCCAGAGTCTCCCGTCTGTCTTGAGCTACCAGAGTCTCCCGTCTGTCCTGAGCTGCCAGAGCCACCTGTCTGTCCTGAGCCGTCAGTCAGCCAGGAGCTGCCAGAGCCGTCAGTCATTCAGGAGCTGCCAGAGCCGTCAGTCAGCCAGGAGCTGCCAGAGCCGTCAGTCAGCCAGGAGCTGCCAGAGCCGTCAATCAGCCAGGAGCTTTGTTTTGTCTTTTATTTTAGTATGGTTAGGGCGTGAGTTGGGTGGGTTGTCTTTGTTAGTTTGTCTATGATTTTCTATTTCTGTGTTTGGCCTGGTATGGTTCTCAATCAGAGGCAGCTGTCAATCGTTGTCCCTGATTGAGAACCATATTTAGGTAGCCTGTTTTCCATTGTGTTTTGTGGGTGGTTATTTTCAGTCTTTGTGTGTCTGCACCAGACAGAACTGTTTCCGTTGTTTCTTTGTTGTTTATTATTCAGTGTTCAGTTTTTTCATTAAATAAGATGAACACTTACCACGCTGCACCTTGGTGCTCTCTTTCTCCCGATGACAACCGTTACATGCACAGATAAATAGTTAAGCAGTTAGATTAAACAACTCCTTTGTAAGATACATGTTTAAAAATGAAACATGTCTGGAAACAGGTGAATTAATACTCCTCAGTTAGCAGGCTCAAGCAAGCTAAAACCCACATGGTAACAAAAACTAACTAGCAGAATTTGTTAACACGTTAAAAATGATTGAAACACACTTCGCTGTAGGTTGCTATTTACTAGTTAACAAAAAATCATGTGTCAAAAAAATATTTTCACCCCGTAATCAAATCTTACCAGAAAGCATGTCGTCCTTGGCTTAGACGGTGTAGTAATGTGGGCTTAATAGCATCTCATTAGTGTGCAAGATCTTGAGAAAAAGTTGTACTTGTGATGGAAGAGTGTATTGTGCATGCAGAGGGTTGCAATTCCATTGAATTGGGGATAGTTTAACCTTATGCCTGATGTGTATCCTACAAAAAAAGTTCACTGTTATAAGCTAAATTTTTTGATGAATTTAAGCAAAATTCTCCAAATTCCCGGGCTTAACTTCCCATTGAAAATGTCATAAATTTACCGGAGATTTCTGACCCCTTTGCAACCCTAATCAAGTGTTGTTCACCAGCATTGGAGTCAACAGGGGCTAGCATCCCTATGGAACGATTTCAACAGATTGTGGAGTCAATTTCCTGATAAATTGAGGCTGTTCTGAGAGCAAAAAAAGGAGGGGTGCAACTCAATTTTAATGCTTGGTAACCTCAGTATATGTTTACCTCAGTAAATGGAAATAAAAGCATAGGTTTATGTCCTTGAAACAGTTGCTTGAAATATATTCTATGTATCTCAACAACTTGAATTCTGTGTTTCGATTTCGTTATGCATTAGTCTAACTGAAACCTCATTTGTTGTCAACATTTCACATTGCTTACAAGCTGATCAATTCAGCCTCTTTGAGATGTGTGTGTGTTATGTGTGTGTGTGAATTGATTTAAAGTGAAACCCAAAACAAAATGCAGATCTCCACCTTCAATTTACACAGGAAGTTAATCCCATATTTTACCCAGTGTAATTCAGAATCAGCATCTCTACAAGGTTGGCTGGACTCGATCAGAATGCAAGACAACAACAATGAGGCCCCCATTTTGTATGATTCCAATCATTCTATGAGAGACTCACTCTAACTGGGCATAGACGTCAATTTAACATCTATTCCACGTTGGTTCCATGTTGATTTTCTCATTGAAATGACGTGGAAACAACGTTGATTCAACCAGTGTGTGTCCAGTGGGTTGTAAGTACCTCACCATTTAAGAAGTCTCCTTTTGTCTGGTTACCTTAAGACATGTCCACCAAGGATATCCATTAAACATACTTTGCTACATGTGATATTAATGAGGTTTGATGGTGGCTGTAGAAAGATAATGTGTGCTATGGATTCCGTCTCTGTGTAGAATTGTGACAACCAGTCAGTATTTTCACAATTGTGTGAGGCTTATAGGTCTGGTGGATGACTGTTTATGGCCCCAGCAGATTGGCCCTTGCCCTTTTTCATTACCTATTTCCCCCATCAACAGACCAGCTTGCCCAGAGAGTATCCTGAGCAGGGCTGTCCAGTGCTGTCCACAGAGTTACGTGCCCTTCTGCCCCATTAGAGACAAGTCTAACCATGTTAAGCCACAGTGTTTAACTCAGGTTAATTCCATATATTAACCCATTACTATGGACAGACTCCCACCACCCAGCACTTCTTTGATTAGAGGGGAAAGTCTGGGAGTTCCAACGATGGCCGCCATTCTATTATCGATTAATCAATCAATCCTCATACAGTTTAGAATCATACCTCCTAATACAGTTTACTTTTCTCACCCTTAGACATGTGTCTCTCTTTTGAATAAATGACACACCTCAATATATCAAATACGGTTGATTTATGTTACGTCAATATTCCCTCAAAACGCTGGTTGTGGGGTAACAGAGACATGTCGGCGGCCATTTTAGGCTGCACCTTAGAACGAGGCCCTGATGCACGTCAGTAGAGAAACACTGCTGGGTTAGCTGCTATGGAAACACAATGACTGACCATTTTAATGTATTCCCAACGCTGCTTCTTGCCACTAAAAGCCAGAGCAGCAGCCCCTCAGTCTAAAAATAAAAGGATGATGTAGACCAGCGAGTTTGGACCAGTCCAGCTTTCCTCTGCTTCTCAACCAACCCAGACACAGCTCTTCTCAGGAGAGGCTCAGCACTGTCTGCTCCCGGGGCTGGAACGACACTTGCATGCTGAAAAAGGTCTATTGACCCGAAACATTGTTTCTACTGAGAGATTCATTACGTTGTCTGGGGACTATTCAGGATTACCAATAGTTATCTTCTTTTTAAAATCGAAAATTTCTGCCAATATCTGCAAATCCTTGATCTTGGAGTGAACTATCACTTTAGAACCTTGGGTTGATCAGTACACAGTCACTTTGGGAATCTACTTCTGGGCTCCCGAGTGGCGCAGCGGTCTAAGACACTGCATCTCAGTGCTAGAGATGTCACTACAGACCCTGGTTCAATTCCAGGCTGTATCACAACTGGCTGTGATTGGGAGTCCCATAGGGCGGAGCACAATTGGCCCAGTGTCGTTAGGGTTTGGCTGGGGTAGGCCATCATTGTAAATAAGAATTGGTTTTTAACTGACTTGCCAAGAAGGTTAAATAAAGGTTAAATAAATCATTTTAAAACCATGGACCAGTCAGTCTGACTGTGTCCTGTCAAAAAGATTCTGTTCTTCAGCAAATCAATGACACTCCTCTTCCCCCACCCTTCCTATCCCCAACGGGTTGGACTGACTGCTCATATCTCCCTACTCGCCCTAAGGAAAGAAATTGTAAGCAGCTTTCTGCTTTTCAGTTGTCCAGGGTGATGGATTGCAAAGCACCATTGGCGCGCAGGACATTCTATGGACTTGGACAGAGAATTTGCTGTGTCAATAAACACTGTGTGGAATGTAGCGAGCTGGATGAGGCTATAGAAATCTTGTTCATAGCCTGTCTGGCAGGCAGGATGCATCTCTATCAATTCAGGACTGACCAAGTACTGCTGCTTGGTGATGATTTAGATAGTCTTCTTATTATACTAATACTTTCCGAAAGGCACTGCATGTATCTGACACGGCCTTTCATTCCTACTCACACACAGACCCAGTCAAATCAACCCGGATCAGATGAAAAGACAGGTGTGCACAGCCCTGGTCATCAGGCCATTGGATAGAGAGAGAGAGAGTGAGAGAGAACAGCACACACTGGGCTCTCTGTGAGATGTTCCACAACCTACATGTGTTGTTATATAAATAATAAACTCACTAGAAAGTCTCTGTGTGAAGGGGAGCCCTACTGCAGAGAGCTGGCAGACAGTAACTGTCTAAACTTCTTCAAGGGCCGCTGCCCTCCATGTAACTGCCAGCGGCAGTCAGCCAGCCGGTAACCAGGTGCTGCTATTGACCCTCCAGTGGGTGAGGGAAAGAGAGGTGTCAAACCCAGCAGAAGGTGAAAGATGACTGAGACCAGAACCGTGGCACTGCTGACAGTCATCCACTTGAGACTGAAAAACCCTATAAGAAAGAGGCTTAGAGTGATACTGGTTACAAACAGATCTTTCTCCATCAGATTCATTACCTAATTAAATAAACAGCCTATTGCCAGTTAGCTAGTAGCCCTAATGCACCTGAAGCTGAGCTGAGAGGGAAATTGGTGTTAGTTTCTGTTTGCATTTGTGTATGTGTGTGTGCGCTTGTGTGTGTGTGTGACTGTGTTTGTGTGTGTGTTTGTGTGTGTGTGTTTTGTTTGTGTGGCTGTAAAGGGAGGGTTAGGATGGAGCAGGTGCAGTGTGGAGGACTACTGCTGGCCCTGGTGTGTAATCAGAGCCTAGATGAATCATGTTGTTCATGAAAAAGGAGTTCAGGTGAATCCACAGCCAGTCCCAGTTAGTTAGCCTGGTCTCAAGAGGCACTGTGGAACCATGGAACCTTCACGGAGCTGGGAGTAGACAACATTAGGCTGCTGTAGTGACCTCAATAGATCAACCCAGATTAGACATGCCAAGGTAGCACTGGATACAAAGTGTACCTTTTCATATCAGCCACAACAAGGCAGGCACCAGGCAGCTGTCAGACTCTGCACTCAATGGCCTCAATATAGGAACCAAACAGATTTAGCCTGTTCTCACACTGTCTAGTCTTCAGAGGTGTACATCACTCATGCTTTTCTCTATCTCCATAATGTTTAATTACTCTACAGTTATCCAGGATAATGAATCATAAGCTGTTTAAGATCAGGCTGTGGCAGTGTCAATTCTTGCCACTGGCGAATAAGAGTCCTTAAGGATTTGAAAGCTGATAATGAATTGATTTATTAAACACTAATGTTTATTGTATACATAAGTTGAGTTAGTTGAGTTAGCCCCAAGAGAAATGTGTTTTTGTGTGTGTGTGTGTGTGTGTGTGTGTGTGTGTGTGTGTGTGTGTGTGTGTGTGTGTGTGTGTGTGTGTGTGTGTGTGTGTGTGTGTGTGTGTGTGTGTGTGTGTGTGTGTGTGTGTGTGTGTGTGTGTGTGTGTGTCCACGTGAAATTACTCTAAATTACATCATAGACTTTCTATGGCTCTGTAAGCCTCTACAAATCACTTTAACAAACCGTCCAGTTTTTCAAGTTTTGTATAAAATAGGACCTAATTATTTACAGTGCGAGTAAAATAGTTTTCCTTAATGATATGGGCGTACCTCAACAACAGAATATTGTGGGTATATACGGGCCATTAAAAATATTCAGGAGAGTAGACTGCTGATTGGCCAGCCCCTCCTCTATGAGGAAATAACAAGAATGTTCTGTTGGAGATCAAAGTTCGAGGTGTGGTGTTTGAAGTGTTTTTTTCTCTCCAATTAATGCTTTGGGCACAAATACACTAGACGACCAAAAGTATGTGGACACCTGCACGACAAAGCTCTCATTCCAAAATCATGGGCATTAATATAGAGTTGGTCCTCCCTTTGCTGCTACAACAGCCTCCACTCTTCTGGGAAGCCTTTCCATAAGATGTTGGAACATTACTGCGGAGACTTGCTTCCATTCAGCCACAACAGCATTAGTGAGGTTGGGTACTGATGTTAGGCGACTAGGTCTGGCTCGCAGTTGGTGTTCCAATTCATCCTAAAGGTGTACGATGGGGTTGTCAGGGCTCTGTGCAAGCCAGTCAAATTCTTCCACACCGATCTCGACAGACCATTTCTGTATGGACCTCACTTTATGCACGGGGTATTGTCATGCTGAAAAAGAAAAAGGGCCTTCCCCATACTTTTTCCACAAAATTGGAAGCACATGATTGTCTAGAACGTCATTGTATGCTGTAGCGTTAATATTTCCCTTCACTGGAACTAAGGGACCTAGCCCAAACCATTTAAAACAGCACCAGACCATTATTCTTCCACCATTAAACTTTACAGTTGGCAGTATGCATTGGAGACAGGTAGCGTTCTCCTGGCATCTGCCAAACCCAGATGCTCGGACATGGAAAGCCATTGCATGAAGCTCCCGATGAACAGTTCTTGTGCTGACGTTGCTTCATTTTAATTTGATGAAAGTATTCCTTTAAATATGAATATACACTACCGGTCAAAAGTTTTAGAACACCTACTCATTCAAGGGTTTTTCTTTATTTTTACTATTTTCTATATTGTAGAATAATAGTGAAGACATCAACATTTTGAAATAACACATGGAATTATGTAGTAACCAAAAAACTGTTAAACAAATCTAAATATATTTTATATTTGAGATTCTTCAAGTAGCCTCCCTTTGCCACCTGGAATGCATTTCAATTAACAGGTGTGCCTTCTTAAAAGTTAATTCATGGAATTTCTTTCCTTCTTAATGCGTTTGAGCCAATCAGTTGTGTTGTGGGGGGGGTGGGGGGGTATTTGGTAAAAGACCAAGTCCATATTATGGCAAGAGCAGCTCAAATGAGCAAAGAGAAGTGACAGTCCATCATTACTTTAAGACATGAAGGTCAGTCAATCAGGAACATTTCAAGAACTTCAGGTGCAGTCAAGTGCAGTTTATTTAAGTGCAGTTGCAAAAACCATCAAGCACTATGATGAAATTGGCTCTCATGAGGACCGCCACAGGAATGGAAGACCCAGAGTTCCCTCTGCTACAGAGGATTAGTTCATTAGAGTTACCAGTCTCCGAAATTGCTGTCCAATAAATGCTTCATAGAGTTCAAGTAACAGACACATCAACTGTTCAGAGGAGACTATGTGAATCAGGCCTTCATGGTTGAATTTCTTGAAGGAATTCCCACATATGCTGAGCACTTGTTGACTGCTTTTCCTTCGCTCTGTGGTCCAACTCATCCCAAACCATCTCAATTGGGTTGAGGTCGGGTGATTGTTGAGGCCAGGTCATCTGATGCAGCACTCCATCACTCTCCTTCTTGGTCAAATAGCCCTTACACACTAAGGCTATATTCTGTATACCACCCTTACCTAATTACAACACAACTGATTGGGTCAAACACATTAAGAACGAAAGAAATTCCACAAATGAACTTTTAACAAGTCACACCTGTTAATTGAAATGCATTCCAGGTGACTACCTCCTGAAGCTGGTTGAGAGAATGCCACAAGTATACAAAGCTGTCATCAAGGCAAAGTGTGGTTACTTTGACACATTTTTTATCACTTTTTTGGTTACTACATGATTCCATATGTGTTATTTCATAGTTTTGATGTCTTCTACAATGTAGCAAATAGTAAACAATAAAGAAAAACCCTTGAATGAGTAGGTGTGTCCAAACTTTAGACTGGTATTGTATAGATATTGTTTAAGGAAACATTGCACATCTAATTGTCAAATCATAGCAGGTGAGCTGGTTCTACTATTTTGGACATTTCTGGTGTTTTGTGGTGGAAAATTGGTGGGTCGAGCACAACATGTTAAAACCAGTCTGAGAAAACACACATACATTATTCTCGCTGCGCCCTCCCACGGCTCAACGTAAATCAGATCAGTCAGATTCTGTAGAGTGGCCTCAGTTCTTCACCAGCAAATCATCAGTAGTGCAAATATGCTTTTCAAAGGTGTGTAATTGTAATTTGCCAGCTTACTCCATGGATTTGCAGTAAGAGAAAACAAAGCAGTTATTTTCAGTTAGCCAAAATTAAATCTAATACTGTAAAATGTACGTAGTATATGCAGTAGACTACAGTTGGCAGATGCAGTCCCACAGGATTTAATATCAACGGCGAGTGTTTTTTAAATGTATTGTCATTTTGGTGCAGTAAGCCTTTGCAGACAGTTAGTGAACAAACATCCTGGTGGACCTTGAAAAGTGATGCCGTTTTTTGGTGCTACTATGCTGTGTTTTCACACTCAGCTGGTGTTTTGTGAGAGAATGTGCTGAGATGTCCTTCAGCAGCACACAGAACGATGTGTCTCAGAGCTGTGAAGAACATGAACATACTGACACACTGGAGACCGTTTTTCCTCAAAATATAACATTTTTAACACTTTCCATTTCTATTTGGTTGTTGTGGGTCAATGTTGATACCACTGAGGACTTTCTCCTGTAATGTGTATTTGTGCCTTGCTTTAGTCCAGGCGCCTGCACCTCACTTTTTTTGACACAAACTCTCATCATAACAACAGAAGCCTCAGTGGCAGGCAGGCAGCCGAATCCCAGGTGGCACTTCCCTTACTGAAGGAATCGATCGTTTGCATTGAAATCAATTTGGGAGAGGGCCTGAGAGGTGCTGCAGACAAAGGGGAGGCTGGGGGAGCCAGTGTGGACTGGAGCGAGAGGGAGAGGGAGGAAGGGGGAGAGAGGGATATGGGTTCCTCCCCTGGCTCTGCTGGGGAGCTGTGGACTGGAGCCGTCCTCTCAGCCAGAGTGGAGGGGGCCAGTGCTGTAGGTCCTGAATTATTAAACACAACATATTGCAGCTGAGCAGCGGGGTAAAGCCATGTCGGATGTGTCTACTTTTCAACTGGGCCTCTGCTCTGAGGCTCTGTGAAGGACATAGGGGGGGTGTTTTGGAAGGAAGCGGAGGGCAGAGGGGGGTGATTTGGGAGGAAAGGGAGAGGTCTGAGTGGTCTTGCAGGGGGAGGCTGAAGCCCCTCAGAGGTCTTATTGTATAAGCGCCTGTTAATTAAGAAGAAAAGATCCGGGAGCCAAGGGCTGAGAGACAATTAGCTAACGGACCAAGATAAAGTTCTAAACCATTTCTAACCTCTCTCAACAACACTGTTCTCAACTTCACTCTTACAGTATGTACAGTACATGCAGACACACACACACGCACGCACGCACGCACGCGCACGCACGCACACACACACACACACACACACACACACACACACACACACACACACACACACACACACACACACACACACACACACACACACACACACACACACACACACACACACACACACACACACACACACACACACACACACACACACGCACACACACACCCTGCAGTGATCTGCCAGTGATTTCTAGAGCATCCCATTTCCACGAAGGTTTGAAAGTCTGCCTCTGAAGAAGATGATAGTCTGTTTCCCCTTCTTATTATTTCAAAGGACTGGTACCGCACTGAGTTTTCCTGGGATCAGAATTGCACTCACGGTGGTGAAACTTGTTACATTCTGAGTGGTATAACTCTAATATCCAGTCTCCTTTGAACGTTTTCTCTTAATCACTAAGAGGACTGGCTTCAAATTCCTTGAATTTCCATAGTTAATCAACAGCAACCTATGGACCATTTAGATACAGTGTAATAAGACTATACTATAGTAATCAGCCTTATAGTAATCAGCCTCAGAGCATCATCATTAGTCTGAGTGATGGAACAACCATGCTAGCTAACAGTCTCTGCATGGCAAAGTGAAGGAATTCATGGAAGCAGTGCTCGTGTTCTCCCGTGTAATATCTCTGGCACAGAGGCTTTTGCCAAGCAGATTCTTTTATTTTAATGGTTAACACTGCATCCATCTAATATAAGAGATGCTATATGATTGCAGGTGACCCTCCCCAATTCATTTGGATTCTCCCAAGATCATTGACTACACCCGGAATCTGGGTCTCGCCCCTAAGAAGAGGGAAAGAGGGAACATAATTACATTTCTCGTTAGCCGCAAATGATTCCTGCGAGTCTGTCAGAGCTATTTGTCATAGGTGAATGATGGGTTTTTTAATGAAGAGGAGTGGAGTTGGGGTTTAAAGGGGCGTGAATCACAGTTCATGGCGAGGTGTGATGCTTGTCCCCTGGGACAAGGCTGACAGCAATTTATTTTGTTCTAGTAGATTTTGTATTGATCCTCTGAAGGGATTTAGCCAGAATCTGAGGTTAATTTAAAGTACTAGGACTGGGTTCCAAACCAGAAACACTCTCTAGAAAGCAGAGCACTGTCAATTTTTATTTTATTTTTTATTTATTGAACCTTTATTTAATTAGTCAGTTAAGAACAAATTCTATTTACAATGACGGCCTACACCGGCCAAACCCTTACCCGGATGACGCTGGGCCAATTGTGCGCCGCCATATGGGACTCCCAATCACGGCCTGTTGTGAAACAGCCTGGAATCGAACTGAGGGTCTGTAGTGACGCCTCTAGCACTGATGTTCCTTAGATCCTGTGGTTGGGCCACTTGGGAGCCCAACCAGCTCCTAATAGGAGGAGCATGGTTATCTTTCCTCAAAGAAAGAAAGAGGATAGCTACACACTATATTGCTCAGATACAATACATTTGACAGCAAGCTGCCGTTATGAGGGCATCTTTCTACCAAGCTACTTCCTTTCAGCTCTACAGCTCCTCTCCCTGCTTTAATGTCTTGAAGTAAGAGGTGGGGACTGATGTGAGATCATTTGCTGTAGTGTAGTGTAGCATCTTGCGACCCTGGGCTCAGCAGTGCCACTCCTGCCAACTAAACGACCCTGCTTTGCTTTGGCGTTCACCCAGTCCTTATATAACAGGCTCAGCATTAGGACATTACTGCTGTAGTTAAAACCCTGCCAAGTTCATTAGTATCTCTACCTCAGATAATTTAGGATCTTTGCAGGTGTTTAGGGTCTCAAATCAATTTCTTAGCAAAGGTAGCCATTTTAGTACTAAAATGAGAGTCGATATGCAGTAATATATCTGAAAAGGCTGACTGATTCTTGAGTATGCGCTGTGTGTGTGTGTGGGTGTGTGCGGTATATCACCAGATTTCTAGTTATGGCACATTACTGTATGTGTGTCTGACATGTTGAGAAATGAGGTAGAAAAATGAGATGTGTTTAGTTGCCACTGAGAGCTCTGCTGCGATTTGTCTTACTCATGGAAATACCCAGGCTCACTTTTATGATCAGTGATGAAGATAGAGAGAGACGAGAAGGCTGTCTGTGAGTTAGAGAGGGGACAGTTGATGCTGAGGAGACGGAGAAGAAAGGGACATTAAGGTGAGGAGTCACAGTCCAATTAAACTTAGCCCTGTGAAAATACTGTTGTTACAAGATTCATAGAACAGAACAAAAGAGCAAATGAGATGCAAAACCCTGTATACAGTACATCATATTCTGTTTTCCACAGAAGACTATATACTGTATTGTGTGTAAGAGTAGTTCGTCAGATGTGAATATGTCAATTGTCAAGCCATCAACGGAAGCATCCTATATCTTCAATAACAACATCTTCATCTGTGTCTGTATACTATCTATGTTCTCCCCAGCTAAAGTGC
>NC_060181.1:64943152-64971829 GCF_021184085.1 Oncorhynchus gorbuscha
TTAACTCTGGTGGAGATCAGATGCAAGTTGTCTGCCATTGTTTCCTTGGTAACAGCACATCAGAACACTGTGTGATAACATAAATATCCCCACAGATACTGTGGGAAGCTCTAGGATGTTATAAAAGAAGCTATCATGTCATGTCAGGTAAACGAGAATAGGTTACTAGAGAGAGTCTGCATATTAGACATGGATGATAATGGATGATAATGAGGAGCTGGATGATGGAGGATAATGAGGAGCTGTTAAGGCCATGTCTATAGAGGGGTCATAATAGTTTGTAGGCCAAACCGTTCGGACACTCCGGACAATTTTGTTAGAAGACCGATTTTCTGCTTGTCTCATGGTCTGCCATACACCGCTCTAGCTCTGTCACTTTTCACCACAGGTGTGGAGGTGCGACATCGGCGGATGGGTTTATTTAAGGCAGATATCTCTATTTTAAATTGACAGATTTGAATGGGGATTTGTATCCTACTGTCCATCCTACTGTCCAGTAACCAGCCTAGTCTATTAGTAGAGCATATGGAGTTTAAGTAGGGGGGAGGTGGGACTAGAGTTGAGTGTTTTCCTGAATGTACTATATACTTTGTTATTTGATGTATCCTCACTGGAGGCCTAATCGCAGGTTGTCTGTCTTTGCAGTTTGACGCCACGTTGGACGTGCTATCTTCAATTATCGTGCTGTGGCGCTATAGCAATGCCGCAGCTGTCCACTCCGCTCATAGGGAGTACATGTGAGTGAAACGGGCGCAACATTCATATTCATCTCATTGAACATACAGGTTGCATGGTGTTCCCTATTAGAACATTCCATGTACACCACCGTAGCAACAGTTCTCCCTCCTCTAGTAGCCTACAGGGTTATTATCTTCAGAAACCTGCCTTGTACATTGCCTTTGGCTCGACTCTATATCAGTGTGTCTCATACGTTACATTATTGAGCCGTTGAGACATTAAATGTATTTCTAATCCAGGCAGCCACATCCAGGCACAGTATATCTCTCCCAGTGTACAATGATACAGCACATCTTCCACAGTAATACAGGGGTTCGTCCCAGTTTACATCTTGTTCCTGGTTGACGGACTTGTTCTGGCATGTCACAGCTACTTCCTCAGCACTGCAGGCGCTACAATGATAAAGGACAATGCCGCCCATCTACCATCCATCTTATGCCCGCCTGCTGTAAGGAGGGATGGAGGTGGAGGGAGGGAGGGATGGATGGAGACATTCTCATTCCTCCTTTGCGGAAGTGTCAAAATGAGAGATAAATGGGGAAGAAATGGCAGAGGAAGCAAACATCTTTCTCTGGCGCCAAAGTACTGAGCTGTGAAGCTGCTGCTGTGACCGTAGCCAGGAACCCAGAGAACAGACGCGTTTCACTTTTATTTAATTGGAACAGATCTCCTCTGCCTCTCTATGCCTGATTACACCTGTGTTAAAGTAATATTCACAATCAGTTATGGCTCCCTGGAGAACCAATAATCTACAGGATTTAAGTGTACCACGGTGAGGTGCAGCAAAAAAACGTAAAAATATGTTTTTGTGAATATTATTTTTACTGGAGGATGACAATTGAAGAAGCCCTAAGACTTGATTTCTGTCTGTCCACAGAGCGTGCGTGGTCCTTGGGGTGGTCTTCATCTTGTCCTCCCTGTGTATTCTAGGAAAAGCAATCCATGACCTGGCCACCAAGCTGCTTCCAGAAGTGGTGAGAGACCCCCTCTCACATACACAGATGTGCACACAAGCAAGCACACACACACACACACACACACACACACACACACACACACACACACACACACACACACACACACACACACACACACACACACACACACACACACACACACACACACACACACACACACACACACACACACACACACACACACACACACACACATACACACACACACACACACACACACACACACACAATCATAGGGCGAATCATAACCTGTATTTTCAGAAGCTTTTCTCAAAGTCTTCCCCGTGTTTTATACTGTATGTACTGGCAGGTGGCTTTTTATAGCCTCAGTTTGTGCCTGTGACGTCAACGAATGCCGCCGGTTCCTCTGTCTCTCTCTGTTTCACCTGCCCATGTGATGGAGTGCAAGAGCTGCTGAAGTAAAGGCGAGCTAAAGGTAGCAGTGAAAATAGTGACTAGTTTATGACACTAATCCCGGAATAGTCTCATTTCGCTGTTGCCAGGCAATGCAACCTTTCCTACACCTCTGTAGATTGATGCTGCAGTAAACATCAAAAACATCAACAGGACTAAAATTACCGAATCAAAACAACTGTTCAGAGATTTCCATTCTAGGTAGACAACTAGATACACTATGCACTAGCAGCTATGAGAGCAGAATTAGCACTTTTTCAGATTTAACCCTTACAATTTCTTTCTTTATATATTATGTCCACAATTTGCACATATCCTATGTGTTACTGCAATGTTTGAATGAATGCAAATATACTTCCACTCTCTCTCTCTCTCCTTATTTGCTGTATTGGTTTGTAAATTAGTGGTTTCTCTCTCTGATTTGGAGCCGACACCTGTAATCAGTGGAGCAGAAGGACTGATAAGTCTTTTAAGTCTGCTCCATGGCAACAAAGTGCCAACAGCTGCTGTGCGATGTACCCACTGGTCTGAAAACGACCAATTAGCTGCACATTACCACGTCAGGAAGTACCGACCTACAGCCCAGCCTAGCCTTGATCTCTGTTGTAAGGACAGAGATGGAGAGAGGGAAATGGGTCGAGAGAGAGTGGGTGGATAGGAATAGAGGGAGGGAGAGTGAATTGGGGAATAGAGGAAATCGTGTGCGAAGGGGGGGGGGTAGGGAAGCAGTGAGAAGGAGTGAGAAAATGAGAGGTAGAGAGAGACAGAATCAGAGCGAGGGGAAGAGTGATAGTTTGAGATGAGTGCCTGTGAGGGGATATCTGTTTGAACCAGCAGCTCTGCTATGTTAATCAAGCCAGTGAGTCTTGTGCTCAGGAGGATATGCAAGTCCGGGGAGGGCCCATCACTGGCTCTTCTTCTGGCGCATGCAAGCACAACCTAAAAATATCTGCAGTATTTCAGCTTTCTCTCTCTCTCTCTCTCTCTCTCTCTCTCTCTCTCTCTCTCTCTCTCTCTCTCTCTCTCTCTCTCTCTCCAATTCAATTCAATTCAAGTCAATTGGCTTTATTGGCAATGGAAACACACACGTTTTGACATTGCCAAAGCAAGTGAAAAATCAACTGTACACATATCCTGTTCATTCTGGCCCTTCTTTGGACAATGTGTTAACAAACCTCCAAACAAGCTTCAACGCCATACAACATTCCTTCCGTGGCCTCCAACTGCTCTTAAATAATAGTAAGATGAAATGCTCTTCAACCGATCACTGCCCGCACAACTAGCATCTCTACTCTGGACGGTTCTGACTTAATTTTTTTTTTTTATCTTTATTTTACTAGGCAAGTCAGTTAAGAACAAATTCTTATTTTCAATGACGGCCTAGGAACAGTGGGTTAACTGCCTATTCAGGGGCAGAATGACAGATTTGTACCTTGTCAGCTCGGGGATTTGTACTTGCAACCTTTCGGTTACTTGTCCAACGCTCTAACCACTAGGCTACCCTTGTCATGTTTGTCATTTATTATCATGTCTTGTCCCTGTGCTCCCCATTCTATTCGTTTCCCTCTGCTGGTCTTATTTGGTTCTTTCCCTCTTTCTATCCCTCTCTCTCCCCTCCCTCTCTCACTCTCTCGCTCTCTCTTCTCTCTATCGTTCCGTTCCTGCTCCCAGCTGTTCCTATTCCCCTAATCATCATTTAGTCTTCCCACACCTGTTCCCGATCCTTTCCCCTGATTAGAGTCCCTATTTATTCCTTTGTGTTCCGTTCCTGTCCCGTCGGTTCCTTGTTTAGTATTCACCATGCTGTGATTGTGTTTCGCCCTGTCCTGTCGTGTTTTTTGCCTTCATCAGATGCTGCGTGTGAGCAGGTGTCTCTGTCAACTACGGCCTGCGCCACCGGCGACCTGCAGTCTGTGGCCGCTTCTCTTGTTATTCCCCTCTACAGACTAGAGGATTTCTGTTATTCCCTGTTTGGACTTGAATAAACTCTGTTTCTGTTAAGTCGCTTTTGGGTCCTCTTTCACCTG
Source organism: Oncorhynchus gorbuscha (assembly GCF_021184085.1). Classification (NCBI taxonomy): domain Eukaryota; kingdom Metazoa; phylum Chordata; class Actinopteri; order Salmoniformes; family Salmonidae; genus Oncorhynchus; species Oncorhynchus gorbuscha. Next base: position 64,947,309 of record NC_060181.1, read on the forward strand.
CATGACAGAAGGAACCGACCAAGGAATGGACCCAGCGACTTCAGACGCTCGTTACACTGCCGTCAAGATCCAAGGAGCCATGCTCGGCAGACACGAGCAGGAATTGTCTGCTGCTCGCCATGCCGTGGAGAACCTGGCCGCTCAGGTTTCCGACCTCTGGACAGTTCCAGAGTCTACGTCTCGTGCCACCTGTTACTTCCTGGCCTGCCGAGCCTCCAGAACCTAGGGTTAATAACCCACCTTGCTACTCCGGGCAGCCCACTGAGTGCCGCTCCTTTCTCACGCAGTGTGAGATTGTGTTCTCTCTCCAACCCAACACATACTCTAGAGAGAGAGCTCGGGTTGCTTACGTCATTTCACTCCTTACTGGCCGGGCTCGAGAATGGGGCACAGCTATCTGGGAGGCAAGGGCTGATTGCTCTAACAAGTTCCAGAACTTTAAAGAGAGGAGATGATTCGGGTTTTTGACCGTTCAGTTTTTGGTAGGGAGGCTTCTAGGGCCCTGGCTTCCTTATGCCAAGGTGAACGGTCCATAACGGATTATTCTATTGAGTTTCGCACTCTTGCTGCCTCTAGTGAGTGGAACGAGCCGGCGCTGCTCGCTCGTTTTCTGGAGGGACTCCACGCAGTGGTTAAGGATGAGATTCTCTCCCGGGAGGTTCCTTCAGATGTGGACTCTTTGATTGCTCTCGCCATCCGCATAGAACGACGGGTAGATCTTCGTCACCGGGCTCGTGGAAGAGAGCTCGCATCAACGGTGTTTCCCTGCTCCGCATCGCAACCATCTCCCTCCTCTGGCTTTGAGACTGAGCCCATGCAGCTGGGAGGGATTCGCATCTCGACTAAGGAGAGGGAACGGAGGATCACCAACCGCCTGTGCCTCTATTATGGGAGTTGCTGGACATTTTGTTAATTCATGTCCAGTAAGAGGCCAGAGCCCATCAGTAAGCGGAGGGCTACTGGTGAGCGCTACTACTCAGGTCTCTTCATCTAGATCTTGTACTACTTTGTCGGTCCATCTACGCTGGACCGGTTCGGTGCTACATGCAGTGCCTTGATTGACTCTGGGGCTGAGGGTTGTTTCATGGACGAAGCATGGGTTCGGAACATAACATTCCTTTCAGACCGTTAGACAAGCCTACCCATGTTTGCCTTAGATGGTAGTCATCTTCCCAGTATCAAATTTGAGACACTACCTTTAACTCTCACAGTATCTGGTAACCACAGTGAGACTATTTCTTTTTTGATTTTCCGTTCACCGTTTACACCTGTTGTTTTGGGTCATCCCTGGCTAGTATGTCATAATCCTTCTATTAATTGGTCTAGTAATTCTATCCTATCCTGGAACGTTTCTTGTCATGTGAAGTGTTTAATGTCTGCCATCCCTCCCCGTTTCTTCTGTCCCTACTTCTCAGGAGGAACCTGGCGATTTGACAGGAGTGCCGGAGGAATATCATGATCTGCGCACGGTCTTCAGTCGGTCCCGAGCCAACTCCCTTCCTCCTCACCGGTCGTATGATTGTAGTATTGATCTCCTTCCGGGGACCACTCCTCCTCGAGGTAGACTATACTCTCTGTCGGCTCCCGAACGTAAGGCTCTCGAGGATTATTTGTCTGTGTCTCTTGACGCCGGTACCATAGTGCCTTCTTCTTCTCCTCGGGCGGGGTTCTTTTTTGTTAAGAAGAAGGACGGTACTCTGCGCCCTGCGTGGATTATCGAGGGCTGAATGACATAACGGTTAAGAATCGTTATCCGCTTCCCTTATGTCATCAGCCTTCGAGATTCTGCAGGGAGCCAGGTGCTTTACTAAGTTGGACCTTCGTAACGCTTACCATCTCGTGCGCATCAGAGAGGGGGACGAGTGGAAAACGGCGTTTAACACTCCGTTAGGGCATTTTGAGTACCGGGTTCTGCCGTTCGGTCTCGCCAATGCGCCAGCTGTTTTTCAGGCATTAGTTAATGATGTTCTGAGAGACATGCTGAACATCTTTGTTTTTGTCTATCTTGACGATATCCTGATTTTTTCTCCGTCACTCGAGCATTCAGATGGATTCCGCTAAGGTCCAAGCTGTCAGTGATTGGCCCGTTCCAAGGTCACGTGTCGAGTTGCAGCGCTTTAGGTTTCGCTAATTTCTATCGGCGTTTCATTCGTAATTTCGGTCAAGTTGCTGCCCCTCTCACAGCTCTTACTTCTGTCAAGACGTGTTTTAAGTGGTCCGGTTCCGCCCAGGGAGCTTTTGATCTTCTAAAAGAACGTTTTACGTCCGCTCCTATCCTCGTTACTCCTGACGTCACTAGACAATTCATTGTCGAGGTTGACGCTTCAGAGGTAGGCGTGGGAGCCATTCTATCCCAGCGCTTCCAGTCTGACGATAAGGTTCATCCTTGCGCTTATTTTTCTCATCGCCTGTCGCCATCTGAGCGCAACTATGATGTGGGTAACCGTGAACTGCTCGCCATCCGCTTAGCCCTAGGCGAATGGCGACAGTGGTTGGAGGGGGCGACCGTTCCTTTGTCGTTTGGACAGACCATAAGAACCTTGAGTACATCCGTTCTGCCAAACGACTTAATGCCCGTCAAGCTCGTTGGGCGTTGTTTTTCGCTCGTTTCGAGTTTGTGATTTCTTACCGTCCGGGTAGCAAGAACACCAAGCCTGATGCCTTATCCCGTCTGTTTAGTTCTTCTGTGGCTTCTACTGATCCCGAGGGGATTCTTCCTTATGGGCGTGTTGTCGGGTTAACAGTCTGGGGAATTGAAAGACAGGTTAAGCAAGCACTCACGCACACTGCGTCGCCGCGCGCTTGTCCTAGTAACCTCCTTTTCGTTCCTGTTTCCACTCGTCTGGCTGTTCTTCAGTGGGCTCACTCTGCCAAGTTAGCTGGTCATCCCGGTGTTCGAGGCACTCTTGCGTCTATTCGCCAGCGCTTTTGGTGGCCGACTCAGGAGCGTGACACGCGCCGTTTCGTGGCTGCTTGTTCGGACTGCGCGCAGACTAAGTCGGGTAACTCTCCTCCTGCCGGTCGTCTCAGACCGCTCCCCATTCCTTCTCGACCATGGTCTCACATCGCCTTAGACTTCATTACCGGTCTGCCTTTGTCTGCGGGGAAGACTGTGAGAGCCGCCAATAAACGCAGGATTAAGAGTCCAAGGTATTGTTGCGGCCAGAGAGTGTGGCTTTCCACTCGCAACCTTCCTCTTACGACAGCTTCTCGTAAGTTGACTCCGCGGTTCATTGGTCCGTTCCGTGTCTCCCAGGTCGTCAATCCTGTCGCTGTGCGACTGCTTCTTCCGCGACATCTTCGTCGCGTCCATCCTGTCTTCCATGTCTCCTGTGTTAAGCCCTTTCTTCGCACCCCCGTTCGTCTTCTCTCCCCCCCTCCCGTCCTTGTCGAGAGCGCACCTATTTACAAGGTACATAAGATCATGGACATGCGTTCGGGGACGGGGTCACCAATACTTAGTGGATTGGGAGGGTTACGGTCCTGAGGAGAGGAGTTGGGTTCCGTCTCGGGACGTGCTGGACCGTTCACTCATCGATGATTTCCTCCGTTGCCGCCAGGATTCCTCCTCGAGTGCGCCAGGAGGCGCCGGTGAGTGGGGGTACTGTCATGTTTGTCATTTATTATCATGTCTTGTCCCTGTGCTCCCCATTCTATTCGTTTCCCTCTGCTGGTCTTATTTGGTTCTTTCCCTCTTTCTATCCCTCTCTCTCCCCTCCCTCTCTCACTCTCTCGCTCTCTCTTCTCTCTATCGTTCCGTTCCTGCTCCCAGCTGTTCCTATTCCCCTAATCATCATTTAGTCTTCCCACACCTGTTTCCGATCCTTTCCCCTGATTAGAGTCCCTATTTATTCCTTTGTGTTCCGTTCCTGTCCCGTCGGTTCCTTGTTTAGTATTCACCATGCTGTGATTGTGTTTCGCCCTGTCCTGTCGTGTTTTTTGCCTTCATCAGATGCTGCGTGTGAGCAGGTGTCTCTGTCAACTACGGCCTGCGCCACCCGAGCAGTCTGTGGCCGCTTCTCTTGTTATTCCCCTCTACAGACTAGAGGATTTCTGTTATTGTGAGCAGGTTATTCCCTGCTTTGGACTTGAATAAACTCTGTTTCTGTTAAGTCGCTTTTGGGTCCTCTTTCACCTGCATGACAACCCTGCCACTTAAATATGTTGACAACTATAAATACTTGTAAAATAATGTATTTATATAGCCCTTTGTACATCAGTTGATATCTCAAAGTTCTGTACAGAAACCTAGCCTAAAACCACAAACAGCAAGCAATGCAGTTGTAGAAGCACGGTGGCTATGAAAAACTCCCTAGAAAGGCAAAAACCTAGGAAGAAACCTAGAGAGGAATCAGGCTATGTTCAAATGTTCATAAATGACCAGCATGGTCAAATAATAATAATCACAGTAGTTGTCGAGGGTGCAGCAAGTCAGTACCTCAGGAGTAAATGTCTGTTGGCTTTTCATAGCCAATCATTAAGAGTATCTCTACCACTCCTGCTGTCTCTAGAGATTTTAAAACAGCAGGTCTGGGACAGGTAGCATGTCCCGTGAACAGGTCAGGATTCCATAGCCGCAGGCAGAACAGTTGAAACTGGAGCAGCAGCACGACCAGGTGGACTGGGGACAGCAAGGAGTCATCATGCCAGGTAGTCCTGAGGCATGGTTCTAGGGCTCAGGTCCTCCGAGAGAGAGAAAGAAAGAGCGAATTAGAGAGAGCATACTTAAATTCACACAGGACACCGGATAAGACCGGAGAAGTACTCCAGATATAACAAACTGACCCTAGCCACCCAACACATAAACTACTGCAGCATAAATACTGGAGGCTGAGACAGGAGGGGTTAGGAGACACTGTGGCCCCATCCGATGATATCCCCGGACAGGGCCAAGCAGGAAGGATATAACCCCACCCACTTTGCCAAAGCACAGCCCCCACACCACGAGAGGGATATTTTCAACCACCAACTTACCATCATGAGACAAGGCCGAGTATAGCCCACAAACATCTCCGCCACGGCACAACCCAAAGGGGGGGGGGCGCCAACCAAGACAGGAAGATCACATCAGTAACTCAACCCACTCAAGTGATGCACCCCTCCTAGGGACGGCATGAAAGAGCACCAGTAAGCCAGTGACTCAGCCCCTGTAATAGGGTTAGAGGCAGAGAAACCCAGTAGAAAGAGGGGAACCGCCCAGGCAGAGGAAGCAAGGGCGGTTCGTTGCTCCAGAGCCTTTCCGTTCACCTTCACACTCCTGGGCCAGACTACACTCAATCATATGACCCACTGAAGAGAGGAGTCTTCAGTAAAGACCTAAAGGTTGAGACCGAGTCTGTGTCTCTCACATGGGTAGGCAGACCATTCCATAAAAATGGAGCTCTATAGGAGAAAGCCCTGCCTCCAGCTGTTTGCTTAGAAATTCTAGGGACAATTAGGATGCCTGCGTCTTGTGACCGTAGCGTACGTGTAGGTATGTACGGAAGGACCAAATCAGAGAGATAGGTAGGAGCAAGCCCATGTAATGCTTTGTAGGTTAGCAGTAAAACCTTGAAATCAGCCCTTGCCTTAACAGGAAGCCAGTGTAGGGAGGCTAGCACTGGAGTAATATGATAAATATTTTTGGTTCTAGTCAGGATTCTAGCAGCCGTATTTAGCACTAACTGAAGTTTATTTAGTGCTTTTCCGGGTAGCCGGAAAGTAGAGCATTGCAGTAGTCTAACCTAGAAGTAACAAAAGCATGGATTAATTTTTCTGCATCATTTTTGGACAGAAAGTTTCTGATTTTTGCAATGTTACGTAGATGGGAAAATGCTGTCCTTGAAACAGTCTTGATATGTTTGTCAAAAGAGAGATCATGGTCCAGAGTAATGCCGAGGTCCTTCACAGTTTTATTTGAGACGACTGTACAACCATTAAGATTAATTGTCAGATTCAACAGAAGATCTCTTTGTTTCTTGGGACCTAGAACAAGCATCTCTGTTTTGTCTGAGTTTAAAAGTAGAAAGTTTGCAGCTATCCACTTCCTTATGTCTGAAACACAGGCTTCTAGCGAGGCAATTTTGGGGCTTCACCATGTTTCATTGAAATGTACGGCAGTGTGTCATCCGCATAGCAGTGAAAGTTAACATTATGTTTTCGAATGACATCCCCAAGAGGTAAAATATATAGTGAAAACAATAGTGGTCCTAAAACGGAACCTTGGGGAACACCAGAATTTACAGTTGATTTGTCGGAGCACAAACCATTCACAGAGACAAACTGATGTCTTTCCGACAGATAAGATCTAAACCAGGCCAGAACTTGTCCGTGTAGACCAATTTGGGTTTCCAATCTCTCCAAAAGAATGTGATGATCGATGGTATCAAAAGCAGCACTAAGGTCTAGGAACACGAGGACAGATGCAGAGCCTTGGTCTGATGCCATTAAAAGGTCATTTACCACATCTACAAGTGCAGTCTCAATGCTATGATGGGGTCTAAAACCAGACGGAAGCATTTCGTATACATTGTTTGTCTTCAAGAAGGCAGTGAGTTGCAACAGCTTTTTGTAAAAATTTTGAGAGGAATGGAAGATTCAATATAGGCCGATAGTTTTTTAGATTTTCTGGGTCAAGGTTTGGCTTTTTCAAGAGAGGTTTTATTACTGCCACTTTTAGTGAGTTTGGTACACATCCGGTGGAAAGAGAGCTGTTTATTATGTTCAACATAGGAGGGCCAGCACAGGAAGCAGCTCTTTCAGTAGTTTAGTTGGAATAGGATCCAGTTTCCAGCTTGAAGGTTTAGAGGCCATGATTATTTTCATCATTGTGTCAAGAGATATAGTACTAAAACACTTGACGGTCTCTCTTGATCCTAGGTCCTGGCAGAGTTGTGCAGACTCAGGACAACTGAGCTTTGATGGAATACACAGATTTAAAGAGGAGTCCGTAATTTGCTTTCTAATGATCATGATCTTTTCCTCAAAGAAGTTTATGAATTTATTACTGCTGAAGTGAAAGCCATCCTCACTTGGGGAATGCTGCTTTTTAGTTAGCTTTGCGACAGTATCAAAAAGAAATGTCAGATTGTTCTTATTTTCCTCAATTAAGTTGGAAAAATAGGATGATCGAGCAGCAGTGAGGGCTCTTCGATACTGCACGTACTGTCTTTCCAAGCTAGTCAGAAGACTTCCAGTTTGGTGTGGCGCCATTTCCGTTTAAATTTTCTGGAAGCTTGCTTCAGAGCTTGGGTATTTTCTGTATACCAGGGAGCTAGTTTCTTATGAGAAATGTTTTTGTTTTTAACCTGTAGTGACACCCCATCCCGTGAACGGGACCATTGTCATCATCTGACACTAATTAGCATAACGCAACGGACATAAATCTTCCTAGAAAATATTCCTATTCATGAAAATCACAAGTGAAATATATTGGAACACAGCTTAGCCTTTTGTTAATCACCCTGTCATCTCAGATTTTCAAAATATGCTTTACAGCCAACGCTAGACAAGCATTTGTGTAAGTTTATCATAGCCTAGCATAGCATTATGCCTTGCTAGCAGCAGGCAAGCTTGTCACGGAAACCAGAAAAGCAATCAAATTAAATAGTTTACCTTTGATGAACTTCAGATGGTTTCACTCACGAGACTCCCAGGTAGACAGCCAAAGTTCATTTTTTCCCAAAAGATTATTTTTGTAGGCGAAATAGCTCTGTTTGTTCTTCACGTTTGGCTGAGAAATTGCCCGGAAATTGCGGTCACCACAACGCCGAAATATATTCCAAATTAGCTCCATAATATCGACAGAAACATGGCAAACGTTGTTTAGAATCCATCCTCAAGGTGTTTTTCTAATATCTATTCGATAATATATCTGTCGGGACAATTCGTTTTTCACTAGGAACGATTTGAGTAATGGCTACCTCTGTATTTTACACGAGAATCTCTCTCGGAGCCACCATGTGACCACTTACGCAATGTGGCCGCCTACGGCTATTCTTCAACAGAAATGCGTAAAACTACGTCACAATGCTGTAGACATCTTGGGGAATACGTAGAAAGCGTAAGCTCGTTGATGGTACATTCACAGCTGAATAGGGAGTCATTGGAACGCAGCGCTTTCAAAACCTGGGGCACTTCCAGATTGGATTTTTCTCAGGCTTTCGCCTGCAACATCAGTTCTGTTAAATTCACAGACAATATGTTTACAGTTTTGGAAACGTTAGTGTTTTCTATCCAAAGCTGTCAATTATATGCATAATCTAGCATCTTTTCCTGTCAAAATATTCTGTTTAAAATGATTTTTTTTTCTCCAAAAATAAAAATACTGCCCCCTAACACCAAGAGGTTAACTGATTTTTGTCTTCTGACGTCCTTGGGTAGGCAGAGGGATTCTGGAAGGGCATCAAGGAATCTTTGTGTTGTCTAGGAATTTATAGCACAACTTTTGATGCTCCTTGGTTGGGGTCTGAGCAGATTATTTGTTGCAATTGCAAATGTAATAAAATGGTGGTTCGATAGTCCAGGATTATGAGGAAAAACATTAAGATCCACAACATTTATTCCATGGGACAAAACTAGGTCCAGAGTCTGACTGTGACAGTGAGTAGGTCCAGAGACGTGTTGGACCAAACCCACTAAGTCGATGATGGCTCCGAAAGCCTTTTGGAGTTTGTCTGTGGACTTTTCCATGTGAATATTAAAGTCACCAAAAATGTGAATATTATCTGCTATGACTACAAGGTCCGATAGGAATTCAGGGAACTCGGTGAGAAACGCTGTATATGGCCCAGGAGGCCTTTAAACAGTAGCTATAAAAAGTGATTGAGTCGGCTGCATAGATTTCATGACAAGAAGCTCAAAAGACGAAAACATATATTTTTTTGTAAATTGAAATTTGCTATTGTAAATGTTAGCAACACCTCCGCCTTTGCGGGATGCACGGGGGATATGGTCACCAGTGTAACCAGGAGATGAGGCCTCATTTAACACAGTAAATTCATCAGGCTTAAGCCATGTTTCAGTCAGGCCAATTACATCAAGATTATGAACAGTGATTAGTTCATTGACTCTAACTGCCTTTGAAGTAAGGGATCTAGCATTAAGTAGCCCTATTTTGAGATGTGAGGTATCACGATCTTTTCAATAATGGCAGGAATGGAGGAGGTCTTTATCCTAGTGAGATTGCTAAGGCGAACACCAATGTCTGGTTAGACTTTAAACTCTCCCTCCAGACTCACATTAAGCATCTCCAATCCAAAGTTAAATCTAGAATTGCCTTCCTATTTCACAACAAAGCCTCCTTCACTCATGCTGCCAAACATACCCTCATAAAACTGACTATCCTACCGATCCTTGACTTTGGCGATGTCATTTACAAAATAGCCTCCAACATTCTACTCAGCAAATTGGATGCGGTCTATAACACAGTGCCATCCGTTTTGTCACCAAAGCCCAATATTCTACCCACCACTGCGACCTATATGCTCCCGTTGGCTGGTCCTCGCTACATATTCGTCGCCAAACCCACTGGCTCCAGGTCATCCTTAAGTCTTTGCTAAGTAAAGCTCCGCCTTATCTCAGCTCGCTGGTCACCATAGCAACACCCACCCGTAGCACACGCTCCAGCAGGTATATTTCACTGGTCATCCCCAAAGCCAACACCTCGTTTGGCCGCCTTTCCTTCCAGTTCCCTGCTGTCAATGACTGGATCGAATTGCAAAAATCACTGAAGTTGGAGACTTATATCTCCCTCACTAACTTTAAGTGTCAGCTGTCAGAGCAGCTTACCGATCGCTGCAGCTGTTCACAGCCCATCTGTAAAAAGCCCATTCAACCAACTACCTACCTCATCCCCATATTCTTTTTTTTGCACACCAGTATTTCTACTTGCACATCCTCATCTGCACATATATCACTCCAGTGTAAATTGCTAAATTGTAATTACTTTGCCACTATTGACCTATTTAAATAAAGGTGAAATAAAATTTAATATAAATATATTTTTAAATAGATACACAAAATTGAAAAAAAACAATAAAGAATGAAGAGTAAACATTACACTCACCTATTTCCAAAGGAATAGAGACATTTCAAATGTCATATTATGGCTATATACAGTGTTGTAACGGTGTGCAAATAGTTAAAGTACAAAAAGGAAAATAAATAAACATAAATATGGGTTGTATTTACAATGGTGTTTCTTCTTCACTGGTTGTCATTTTATTGTGGCCACAGGTCACAAATCTTGCTGCTGTGATGGCACACTGTGGTATTTCACCCAATAGACATGGGAATTTATACAAATTGTCAGGATGTTAGGAAGTGCAACTCAGTTTCCACCTAATTTTGTGGGCAGTGTGCAGATAGCCTGTCTTCTCTTGAGGGCCAGGTTTGCCTACGGCGTCCTCTCTCAATAGCAAGGCTATGCTCACTGTGTCACGATTTTTTGAAGCATACTCGGACCAAGGCACAGAGTGAATGGAGTTCCACATCTTTATTATGTGAAACTCAAAACAAGAAACAAACAACGACCGTGCAGTACTGAGGTGCAACATGCACTGACTCAAAAACAAGATCCCACAAAAAAACAGTAGTGAAATGGCTGCCTAAATATAATCCCCAATCAGAGACAACGATAAACAGCTGCCTCTGATTGGGAACCATACCAGGCCAATATAGACGTAAAACAACCTAGATAAACCACCCTAGTCACACCCTGACCTAACCAACATAGAGAATAAAAGGCTCTCTATGGTCAGGGCGTGACACACTGAGTCTGTACATACAGTGCCTTGTGAAAGTATTCGGCCCCCTTGAACTTTGCGACCTTTTGCCACATTTCCTTACTTAAGGGGGCTGAATAATTTTGCACGCCCAATTTTTCAGTTTTTGATTTGTTAAAAAGTTTGAAATATCTAATAAATGTCGTTCCACTTCATGATTGTGTCCCACTTGTTGTTGATTCTTCACAAAAAAATACAGTTTTATATCTTTATGTTTGAAGCCTGAAATATGGCAAAAGGTCGCAAAGTTCAAGGGGGCCGAATACTTTCGCAAGGCACTGTAGTCAACGATTTCCTTAATTTTGGGTCCGTCACAGTGGTCAGGTGTTCTGCCACTGTGTACTCTATGTTTAGGGCCAAATCGCATTCTAGTGTGCTCTGTATTTTGGTAATGCTTTGCAATGTGTCAAGTAATTATTTATGTGTTTTCTCATGATTTGGTTGGGTCTAATTGTGTTGCTGTCCTGGGTCTCTGCAGGGTCTTTTTGTGTTTGTGAACAGAGCCCCAGAACCAGCTTGCTTAGGGGACTCGTCTCCAGGTTTATCTCTCTGTAGGTGTTTGCTTGGTTTTGGAAGGTTTGGGAATCGCTTCTTTTTAGGTGGTTGAAGAATTTAACGTCTCTTTTCTGGATTTGGATAATTAGCGGGTATCAGCCTAACTGCTCTGCATGCATTATTTGGGGTTTTGGATTGTAAACTGAAGATATTTTTGCAGAATTCTGCGTGCAGTCTCAATTAGGTGTTTTTCCCGTTTTGTGAAGTCTTGGTTTGGGAGTGGACCCCAGACCTCACAACCATAAAGGTCTCTATCTCTCTCTCTGTTCAGCCTCTTGTTAATAAGCCCCCAGAATACTCTTGGTTCCTGTTTAGGCAGCTGCTGGTAGGCTGGTTGTTTCAGTAGAAGAGGGCCTGTGTGGTCTAAGCTTTGTAAGCCTCAGCTGTCTGGTTAGATGTGTTACTCAGGGCATAGCTTCCGGCAGAGTGTAAGAGAAGTAGAAGAAATAATGTGAGTTAATTTGGTGCTGTATAATATAATTTAGTGACTGAACTGATCCATAAGATCTGTCTTTACACAGACATCCACCCTCACACCAACTCTTTTTAAAAATCTCTCTCCATCTCTCTCTCTCTCTCTCTCTCTCTCTCTCTCTCTCTCTCTCTCTCTCTCTCTCTCTCTCTCTCTCTCTCTCTCTCTCTCTCTCTCTCTCTCTCTCTCTCTCTCTCTCTCTCTCTCTCTCTCTCTCTCTCTCTCTCTCTCTCTCTCTCTCTCTCTCTCTCTCTCTCTCTATGTCTATGTCTATGTGTTGATATCCCTCTCCATCCTCCTTCCATTGACTCTAAACATGGATGAGTGTGATGGGAGCGAGTTTAACAAGCTTCGATTCATTCAATGTCTTGGCCTTATTGGTCCCAAGACTAATTTAGCTGTCTCTCCTCAGTAGGCTCATCAATACTGTACTATACTATACTATACTATACTATACTATACTATACTATACTATACTATACTATACTATACTATACTATACTATACTATACTATACCAGGGCCTGTTGCCAAATCAAGCTTACACCTGGGGTCTCCATCAAGCCACACACATACATCTGGCTTGGCGCCTCATTTATCAAAGGGGTATGTGCACAAAAAAGACTCTAAACTCTAAAGGTTGGTATTTATACATCTTGAAGAGAAAGTGTGTGCATCTCCACGCAAATCTCAGACCATGCGTACATACAACTTCCAGTGGTTGATCAAGCAAATATAGTTATTTTGGGGGAAATGGAGATGTTTGATGCACAGGAATTATGATGATGGTAGGCTAATAAAAACATTAAAAGGGGGGCGGAGCTAGCATGTTGGAGTGAACGGCTGTGCGTGAGAGGCTCCTGCAACTTTTTTGCAAAATAATCTAATTTAACCTACTTTATGGCACTTTTTACAACAAACGTTTCTTTCTAATACAAGATTGTAACTTTTTATATGAAAATGCCGAGTAATAAGCGACCAAAGGACAATAAATCCACAGCGGAGGCCTACTCCCCACTAAACAACGAGGCACATGCAACAACGTGACACTTACAGAACTTACCCGTGCTTTGGGGGAGCTACGTGTTGCTATAGCTGAGGATCTTAAGGCCACTATTGCTGAGCTGGACACCAAAATCGAGAGCGTCATTCGAACGGTCGCTTTGCATGGCCAGAGTATTGTGGACCTTGAGAAAGCTTCTGAATTCAACGCTGGTAGGATCGACGAGTTAGAGAAGCTATGCTCGTCATTGCAGGATACTGTGCAGAGGCTTTCTGTGAAAGTGGTGGACCTGGAGGGCCGATCCAGACGTAATAACCTTCGCGTTGTTGGTCTGGCAGAGGGGATAGAGACGGGCTCTCGCCCTACCGACTTCTTCGCCAAGCTATTGAAGGATGCAATGGGATCGGATGTTTTGGATTCGGATCCCCAGCTGGACCGCGCACATCGCTCCCTTGTCCCAGTGCCTGGACCGGGCCAACGTCCTCGCCCAGTAATAATCTGTTGTCACAGTTTCAAGACCAAGGATCTTATCCTGCGTGAAGCTCGAATGAGGGGCAACCTGTCACATAAAGGGCATCCATTCCGTGTCTATGAGGATTATGCGCCCGATGTGGCAAAGCATCGCGCCGACTACAGAGATGTCATGACCAAACTCTACAAACTCCATCTTCACCCAGCCTTACTCTTCCCTGCAAGACTAAGAATTACCCCGCCTTCCGGTGAGAAGATTTGGCTCTCCTCGGTTTTGGACGCAGAGAAGTTTATCCGGGGATATACACCAATCACCCATACAGGTTAGAGTGCCTTGTTAGTGCGTGTTAGGGTCTGCTCATGGACTCAAATCCATACTATACCATATTGGGTGAAAACGTATTAAACGGGCTCAACAAGGGCTACCGAGCAGGTAAGACGCTGAGCAGACCAATGAATGGCGGTCAGAGCTCTCATTTAACGTTAACTTCACTTTCATCCCGGCTGTGCTCAGCGACGCATATTTTTTACTTCCAGGTTTGATCACTGACACCTTCGGACGGATATACTTATATTCCCCCACTTTTGTTTTGTTTCGTTATTTATTTTACAATCCTTACATCACTCTTACTACCATACCATTTATTTATTGCTTGCAGGGGACCGAGGGTGATGGTTGGGAGGGGGCAGACGCCTGGTTAGCAAGTTGATGTTTTGTGCCGTTCTGCCTTTGTCTGGCCGTGGGCCTCTCTCCCGACTAGAGTCCCACCAGCCCTCTGTAGTGCTTATGTATGTGTAGGTGTGCGTAAATATAATTACTATTAGTACTTTATTACTATTTTCTCTTAGCATTTTAGTATTATGTATGTGTATATTTTAAATCAGTGTAGATTGTTATTCTGGGGTATGAATGTTTGTATGTGTATGTGTGCATATGGATGTATATACATATTCTTTAAATATATATTTTTATATATGATTTTTTTTGTGGGTATGTATACATACATGTATAGGTATGGATGTGTGTGTGTATGTATATATATGTATATATGGGTGTGTGTATGTATATATGTGTATATATATATGTGTGTGTGTGTGTGTGTGTATATATGTGTGTATGTATGTGTGTATGTATGTGTATGTGTATGTGTATGTATATATATATATATAAGGTATATATTTTTACTTATTTTTTATTAAACATATTTTTTTTATGGGGGGAACGTTTAATTTAACAAATCCTTGTTCCGATCTCCTGACCCACAGTATGTAAAGGTACGGCTGACTAGGTCGGTTGCGGATGGTTTATTTTTTGACCGGCAGTGCTTAGCAATATTATCTTGAGGCTATATCTTGCTTATCTCTGGGATTGACCCAGGATGACGCTTAAATGCGCAATATGTTTAAGTTGCAACTTGTTCGGTTTAGGTTTATTAGATGCTAACTGAACACTTAACTCGCGGGAGCCTCCTCAGTTCATATGTTAGTAGAAGTTCTAGGATAGTGAGAGGTGAACGTATAGTTGGTATTTTATTTTTGTTTTACCTCTTGTTCGAGGTCACGCCGTGCTTTTTTGGCATCGGCCAGACAATGTGTTTATTATTTTTATTTTTCCTTTTTTTTCTCTCCTGTTTGTACATGCCTGTTAAATGTGGGTTGATGGGGGGAGGGGGTAAGTGTTGTGGAAATTAGGGGAACAGGGTGGGAAGTAAAGGTGCTTGCAGGTGCTACATATGCTGATCGTGATGGTTTGGTGCGCTTTCTTACCTTTTTATCAAGTTACATGGTATGCAGGCCACCATAGGAACTACAAACGAGAGGAGGGTGGGGCTTACATTCCTGGAATGTCAAGGGTTTAAACAAACCAATTAAGAGGGGCAAGGTCCTAGCCCACTTGAAAGCACTCTCGTCTGATATTATATTTTTGCAAGAAACCCATCTGAAGAATAACTCTCATAGCAGACTTAAGTGTAGGTGGGTGGGGCAAGTGTATCACTCTAACTTCTCTGCCAAAACGAGAGGCACAGCGATTCTGGTACGGAAAGGAATTCCCTTTCTACATAAAACCACTATTGCGGATAAAGAGGGTCGGCATGTGATCGCAATAGGAGAAATCCACTCTACCTCAGTAACTCTACTAAATATCTATGGGCCAAACATTGACAACCCCTCTTTTTTTCAAAAGAGTCCTTGCCCTGATTCCAGATATCTCCCATACTAACCTGGTCATTGGAGGGGACCTTAACTGTGTGCTAGACCAATATTTGGATAGATCCTCTACCCAGCGAACCCCTACCTCCTATTCAAGCGAATTCTTGAATACCTACAGAAAAAATTCAAACTTATTTGATATATGGTGGATCGCTAACCCTACGGGTAGGGAATACTCCTTTTACTCTCATGTTCACAAGGTTTACACTCGAATTGACTACTTTTTGTTGGATGCTAGACTACTTGTCATGTTTTGTCATTTATTATCTTGTCTTGTCCCTGTGCTTCCCATTCTATTCGTTTCCCTCTGCTGGTCTTATTAGGTTCTTTCCCTCTTTCTATCCCTCTCTCTCCCCCTCCCTCTCTCACTCTCTCGCTCTCTCTTCTCTCTATCGTTCCGTTCCTGCTCCCAGCTGTTCCTATTCCCCTAATCAATCATTTAGTCTTCCCACACCTGTTCCCGATCCTTTCCCCTGATTAGAGTCCCTATTTCTTCCTTTGTGTTCCGTTCCTGTCCTGTCGGTTCCTTGTCTAGAATTCACCGTGCTGTGTTTGTGTATCGCCCTGTCGTGTCGTGTTTTCCTCAGATGCTGCGTGGTGAGCAGGTGTCTGAGTCTGTCTGGTTCAAGTGCCTTCCCGAGGCAACCTGCTGTTCACCTGCTGTTCAAGATCGAGTCTCCAGTTTGTCCTCGTCATTTCGAGTGAAAGTTGTGTTTTTTGTTTGTATTTACTTTACTGGATTAAAGACTCTGTTTTCGCCAAGTCGCTTTTGGGTCCTCTTTCACCCGCATGACAGAAGGAACCGACCAAGGAATGGACCCAGCGACTTCAGACGCTCGTTACACTGCCGTCGAGATCCAAGGAGCCATGCTCGGCAGACACAAGCAGGAATTGTCTGCTGCTCGCCATGCCGTGGAGAACCTGGCCGCTCAGGTTTCCGACCTCTCTGGACAGTTCCAGAGTCTACGTCTCGTGCCACCTGTTACTTCCTGGCCTGCCGAGCCTCCAGAACCTAGGGTTAATAACCCACCTTGCTACTCCGGGCAGCCCACTGAGTGCCGCTCCTTTCTCACGCAGTGTGAGATTGTGTTCTCTCTCCAACCCAACACATACTCTAGAGAGAGAGCTCGGGTTGCTTACGTCATTTCACTCCTTACTGGCCGGGCTCGAGAATGGGGCACAGCTATCTGGGAGGCAAGGGCTGATTGCTCTAACAAGTTCCAGAACTTTAAAGAGGAGATGATTTGGGTTTTTGACCGTTCAGTTTTTGGTAGGGAGGCTTCTAGGGCCCTGGCTTCCTTATGCCAAGGTGAACGGTCCATAACGGATTATTCTATTGAGTTTCGCACTCTTGCTGCCTCTAGTGAGTGGAACGAGCCGGCGCTGCTCGCCGTTTTCTGGAGGGACTCCACGCAGTGGTTAAGGATGAGATTCTCTCCCGGGAGGTTCCTTCAGATGTGGACTCTTTGATTGCTCTCGCCATCCGCATAGAACGACGGGTAGATCTTCGTCACCGGGCTCGTGGAAGAGAGCTCGCATCAACGGTGTTTCCCTGCTCCGCATCGCAACCATCTCCCTCCTCTGGCTCAGAGTCTGAGCCCATGCAGCTGGGAGGGATTCGCATCTCGACTAAGGAGAGGGAACGGAGGATCACCAACCGCCTGTGCCTCTATTATGGAGTTGCTGGACATTTTGTTAATTCATGTCCAGTAAAAGCCAGAGCTCATCTGTAAGCGGAGGGCTACAGGTGAGCGCAACTACTCAAGTCTCTCCATCAAGATCCTGTACTACTTTGTCGGTCCATCTACGCTGGACCGGTTCGGGTGCTACATGTAGTGCCTTGATAGACTCTGGGGCTGAGGGTTGTTTCATGGACGAAGCATGGGTTCGGAAACATGACATTCCTTTCAGAGAGTTAGAGAAGCCTACGCCCATGTTCGCCTTAGATGGTAGTCATCTTCCCAGTATCAGATTTGAGACACTACCTTTAACCCTCACAGTATCTGGTAACCACAGTGAGACTATTTCTTTTTTTGATTTTTCGTTCACCGTTTACACCTGTTGTTTTGGGTCATCCCTGGCTAGTATGTCATAATCCTTCTATTAATTGGTCTAGTAATTCTATCCTATCCTGGAACGTTTCTTGTCATGTGAAGTGTTTAATGTCTGCCATCCCTCCCGTTTCTTCTGTCCCTACTTCTCAGGAGGAACCTGGCGATTTCACAGGAGTGCCGGAGGAATATCATGATCTGCGCACGGTCTTCAGTCGGTCCCGAGCCAACTCCCTTCCTCCTCACCGGTCGTATGATTGTAGTATTGATCTCCTTCCGGGGACCACTCCTCCTCGGGGTAGACTATACTCTCTGTCGGCTCCCGAACGTAAGGCTCTCGAGGATTATTTGTCTGTGTCTCTTGACGCCGGTACCATAGTGCCTTCTTCCTCTCCGGCCGGGGCGGGGTTCTTTTTTGTTAAGAAGAAGGACGGTACTCTGCGCCCCTGCGTGATTATCGAGGGCTGAATGACATAACGGTTAAGAATCGTTATCCGCTTCCCTTATGTCATCAGCCTTCGAGATTCTGCAGGGAGCCAGGTGCTTTACTAAGTTGGACCTTCGTAACGCTTACCATCTCGTGCGCATCAGAGAGGGGGACGAGTGGAAAACGGCGTTTAACACTCCGTTAGGCATTTTGAGTACCGGGTTCTGCCGTTTGGTCTCGCCAATGCGCCAGCTGTTTTTCAGGCATTAGTTAATGATGTTCTGAGAGACATGCTGAACATCTTTGTTTTTGTCTATCTTGACGATATCCTGATTTTTTCTCCGTCACTCGAGATTCATGTTCAGCACGTTCGACGTGTTCTACAGCGCCTTTAGAGAATTGTCTCTACGTAAAGTCTGAGAAGTGCTCTTTTCATGTCTCCTCCGTTACTTTTCTCGGTTCCGTTATTTCCGCTGAAGGCATTCAGATGGATTCCGCTAAGGTCCAAGCTGTCAGTGATTGGCCCGTTCCAAGGTCACGTGTCGAGTTGCAGCGCTTTTTAGGTTTCGCTAATTTCTATCGGCGTTTCATTCGTAATTTCGGTCAAGTTGCTGCCCCTCTCACAGCTCTTACTTCTGTCAAGACGTGTTTTAAGTGGTCCGGTTCCGCCCAGGAGCTTTTGATCTTCTAAAAGAACGTTTTACGTCCGCTCCTATCCTCGTTACTCCTGACGTCACTAGACAATTCATTGTCGAGGTTGACGCTTCAGAGGTAGGCGTGGGAGCCATTCTATCCCAGCGCTTCCAGTCTGACGATAAGGTTCATCCTTGCGCTTATTTTTCTCATCGCCTGTCGCCATCTGAGCGCAACTATGATGTGGGTAACCGTGAACTGCTCGCCATCCGCTTAGCCCTAGGCGAATGGCGACAGTGGTTGGAGGGGGCGACACGTTCCTTTTGTCGTTTGGACAGACCATAAGAACCTTGAGTACATCCGTTCTGCCAAACGACTTAATGCCCGTCAAGCTCGTTGGGCGTTGTTTTTCGCTCGTTTCGAGTTTGTGATTTCTTACCGTCCGGGTAGCAAGAACACCAAGCCTGATGCCTTATCCCGTCTGTTTAGTTCTTCTGTGGCTTCTACTGATCCCGAGGGGATTCTTCCTTATGGGCGTGTTGTCGGGTTAACAGTCTGGGGAATTGAAAGACAGGTTAAGCAAGCACTCACGCACACTGCGTCGCGCGCGCTTGTCCTAGTAACCTCCTTTTCGTTCCTGTTTCCACTCGTCTGGCTGTTCTTCAGTGGGCTCACTCTGCCAAGTTAGCTGGTCATCCCGGTGTTCGAGGCACTCTTGCGTCTATTCGCCAGCGCTTTTGGTGGCCGACTCAGGAGCGTGACACGCGCCGTTTCGTGGCTGCTTGTTCGGACTGCGCGCAGACTAAGTCGGGTAACTCTCCTCCTGCCGGTCGTCTCAGACCGCTCCCCATTCCTTCTCGACCATGGTCTCACATCGCCCTAGACTTCATTACCGGTCTGCCTTTGTCTGCGGGGAAGACTGTGATTCTTACGGTTGTCGATAGGTTCTCTAAGGCGGCACATTTCATTCCCTCGCTAAACTTCCTTCCGCTAAGGAGACGGCACAAATCATTATCGAGAATGTATTCAGAATTCATGGCCTCCCGTTAGACGCCGTTTCAGACAGAGGCCCGCAATTCACGTCACAGTTTTGGAGGGAGTTCTGTCGTTTGATTGGTGCGTCCGTCAGTCTCTCTTCCGGGTTTCATCCCCAGTCTAACGGTCAAGCAGAGAGGGCCAATCAGACGATTGGTCGCATACTACGCAGCCTTTCTTTCAGAAACCCTGCGTCTTGGGCAGAACAGCTCCCCTGGGCAGAATACGCTCACAATTCGCTTCCTTCGTCTGCTACCGGGTTATCTCCGTTTCAGAGTAGTCTGGGTTACCAGCCTCCTCTGTTCTCATCCCAGCTTGCCGAGTCCAGCGTTCCTCCGCTCAAGCGTTTGTCCAACGTTGTGAGCGCACCTGGAGGAGGGTGAGGTCTGCACTTTGCCGTTACAGGGCACAGACTGTGAGAGCCGCCAATAAACGCAGGATTAAGAGTCCAAGGTATTGTTGCGGCCAGAGAGTGTGGCTTTCCACTCGCAACCTTCCTCTTACGACAGCTTCTCGTAAGTTGACTCCGCGGTTCATTGGTCCGTTCCGTGTCTCCCAGGTCGTCAATCCTGTCGCTGTGCGACTGCTTCTTCCGCGACATCTTCGTCGCGTCCATCCTGTCTTCCATGTCTCCTGTGTTAAGCCCTTTCTTCGCACCCCCGTTCGTCTTCCTCCCCCTCCCGTCCTTGTCGAGAGCGCACCTATTTACAAGGTACATAAGATCATGGACATGCGTTCTCGGGGACGGGGTCACCAATACTTAGTGGATTGGGAGGGTTACGGTCCTGAGGAGAGGAGTTGGGTTCCGTCTCGGGACGTGCTGGACCGTTCACTCATTGATGATTTCCTCCGTTGCCGCCAGGATTCCTCCTCGAGTGCGCCAGGAGGCGCTCGGTGAGTGGGGGGTACTGTCATGTTTTGTCATTTATTATCTTGTCTTGTCCCTGTGCTTCCCATTCTATTCGTTTCCCTCTGCTGGTCTTATTAGGTTCTTTCCCTCTTTCTATCCCTCTCTCTCCCCCTCCCTCTCTCACTCTCTCGCTCTCTCTTCTCTCTATCGTTCCGTTCCTGCTCCCAGCTGTTCCTATTCCCCTAATCAATCATTTAGTCTTCCCACACCTGTTCCCGATCCTTTCCCCTGATTAGAGTCCCTATTTCTTCCTTTGTGTTCCGTTCCTGTCCTGTCGGTTCCTTGTCTAGAATTCACCGTGCTGTGTTTGTGTATCGCCCTGTCGTGTCGTGTTTTCCTCAGATGCTGCGTGGTGAGCAGGTGTCTGAGTCTGTCTGGTTCAAGTGCCTTCCCGAGGCAACCTGCTGTTCACCTGCTGTTCAAGATCGAGTCTCCAGTTTGTCCTCGTCATTTCGAGTGAAAGTTGTGTTTTTTGTTTGTATTTACTTTACTGGATTAAAGACTCTGTTTTCGCCAAGTCGCTTTTGGGTCCTCTTTCACCCGCATGACACTACTCCCCTATAACTGTAATGTGAGGTATCATGATATTATAATCTCGGACCACAGTCCACTCACCTTCTCCCTGAGATTGGGTGACATTGTACCAAACGAGAGGGTCTGGAGGTTGAATCCTCAGCTCCTCACAGAACCAACATTCTGTGAATATCTTAAAGACCAAATTAAATTTTTCTTTGATACCAACGACAACACAGAGACCTCACCAGAATTATTGTGGGAAACACTGAAGGCTTATCTGAGAGGCTGTATCATCTCCTTTCAGGCTGCCAGGAGTAGGCAAAACAGAGGAAAACTGGAAGAACTAGAGGGACAAATTCACTTAATGGATAGGGAGAATGCTAGCCACCCATCTATGGAGAAACATAAAAAAATTACCTCTTTAAAATTTGAATATAATCAGATTCTCTCAGCTAAAATTGCTAAATCTTTTCTCTATGCCAAGCAAAAATATTTTGAGTTTGGTGACAAACCACACAAATTACTCGCCAGACAACTTCGAAAAAATGTGAGTGACCGAATGATTCACAGGGTTAAATCTGCATCTGGGGAATTACTCTCTTCCCCCAAAGACATCAATGACAGATTCCGGCAGTTTTATGAGACTCTATATACATCTAAAGCGGATCCTAACCCCTTAATTATGCAAACATTTTTGGAGGACTGTAATTTTCCTGCCCTGAACCAGGAAGATTCTAACTCCCTGAATAAGGAAATATCTCTTGATGAAATCCGAGAAACAATTAAATCTCTAAAGAGTGGCAAGACCCCGGGCCCAGATGGATACCCTGGTGAATTCTATAAAACATTCAGCAACATGCTCTCCCCCTATCTGCACAAAATGTTGATTCAGGCCAATGAGGATGGAGCTCTCCCTTCTACTTTGGACGAAGCGTTCATTACAGTTATACATAAGAAGGGTAAAGATCCAGAAGAGGTAGGGTCATACAGACCAATATCTCTCCTTAATACAGACCAAAAGATTTGAGCAAAAACTCTGGCTAACAGGCTTAGCACTTTAATTGGCAAATTGGTCCATTCGGATCAGACCGGCTTTATCCGTAACAGAAACTCATTCTTCAATCTCAGGCGCCTCTTCAATATTATGTATTCTCAGAGGTTACCCAACGTGGACCTTGCCGTCATATCTCTTGACGCCGAAAAGGCCTTTGACCAAGTTGAGTGGCCCTATCTATTCAAGGTCCTACAGAAATTTAATATTGGAGATAGGTTCATAAATTGGATCCTTTTATATAGGAACCCCTGTGCTTTTATATAGGAACCCCTGTGCCAGAATACTCACTAACCAATCATTGTTGCCCCGATTTAACCTCAACAGGGGGACAAGGCAGGGTTGTGCGCTGTCACCTATGCTCTTTGCCCTAATTATCGAACCGCTCGCTCAAACGATTAGATCTCATGCAGCAATACACGGCTATAATACTAAAGATACTCTAAATAAGATCACCCTATACGCAGATGACATCCTCCTCTATGTAACAGAACCCCAGGCTGGTATCCCAGCTATTCTTGATGTGATCAATTTGTTTGGTACCTTCTCGGGATACAGAATAAATTGGAACAAAAGTGAATTAATGCCCATACGGTCGCAAAATACCTCCTGGCTAGAACATCTCCCATTTAAGTTATCTTCAGAAAAATGTACCTACCTAGGAATTGTAGTTACCAAACAATACTCCTTACTATTTAAAGAGAATTTCCCCTCTGATACAAAAACTCATAGCAAACATACTATTTTGGAGAACTCTCCCAATTTCTCTGCTCGGAAGAATTAATGCCATTAAAATGATCTTCCTCCCACAACTGCTCTACCTATATCAGAACATCCCAGTATTCATACCTAAATCCTTTCATAAACAACTGGACTCAATTATCAATCCTTTCATCTGGGATTATAAAACACACAGGATAGGTAAAAAACACCTCTGTAAATCCAAGATGGAAGGAGGATTGTCTCTCCCAAATTTTATATTTTATTACTGGGCCGCTAACCTCCGCATTGTTACGTTTCTGTTGAATGACGTACTTCCGGCATCCAGATGGCTTAGTATGGAGCGTGAGGAGTGTCACCCCTTCTCTATTGGCGCTGTGATTTTGTCGCCTGTCAATCTGGAGATGTCACTTTATTGTAACAATCCTATAATACATAGCACAGTCCGAATCTGGAAGCAAATCAAAGTCCACTTTGAGCTCAGACCAATGTCATTCATGCTCCCTGTCGCCAGGAATCCCTCCTTTGCCCCTTCTAACCTTGATAACACCTTTGAGCGATGGGGAGAGTTGGGGATAAGCACCATAGGGGATTTATACATAGAAGGGACCTTTGCTTCCTTTGAGCTGCTGAGGGAAACTTATAATCTTCCCAGAAGTAATTTTTTCAGATACCTACAAATTAGAGACTACGTTAGAAAACACCTCCCAACATTTGGGAATGCTAAACCTTCCATGTTTGACGGATGCATAAAAATATGCCCCACCTCAGATAAACTGATATTGCGTCTATATGATGCTTTTCAATCTGTTAGCACACCTTCTACTGATGCCATCAAGGCAAAATGGGAGGAAGAACTAGGGACTGACATCTCAGTGGCAGACTGGGAAGAGAGCTTGGAGTATATCCACACATGCTCCATTAATTCCAGACATCGTCTCATACAATTCAAGGTATTACACAGACTACACTATTCCAAAACTAAACTGCATAGGATATTTCCTGACACATCCCCTACATGTGATAAATGTCAGGCCACGCAGGGTACACTACTCCACTGCTTTGCCCTATGCTCTAGCTTGCATGGTTATTGGTGTGGAATTTTTAGGATCCTCTCTGAAGTTTTGGAGACTTCAATAGATCCAGACCCGCTTCTGATAATCCTGGGAGTATCTGAGTCCCTAAACGGATTAACCAACCCCCAAAAACAACTAATCTTGTATGGTCTCATCTCGGCAAAAAAAATAATCTTGTTGTTTTGGAAAAGGAGGGAAGCGCCCTCTACCAAATTATGGCTCAGTGAACTGGCAAACACTGTACACTTAGAAAGAATTAGATATATTCTGAACAATAAATTATCAACATTTGATAAAATCTGGCAGCCTTTCCTCTCCTACTTGGACGAGTCGGCGCTGTGAATTTGTACTTATTAACGCACTCTCAATTGTAAAATTTTAATCTACCTTTGGGCAGCGTGTGCTGGCCCTACCACCCGAGCAGTTGGGAGGTGGGGGGGGTAGGGGGACATCTTCCCTCTTTCTTTCTACGTGTCCTTGTTTTGTATGTCGTGTTCTGTATTATTTGTTCTGCACCCAGAACTCTGGGTCTTGTTGTTCCTGTATGCTCTTTATGTTTAGATAAGAATTGTATACCTGTCATGTATACCTATACACCATTCTTGTGTGTGTTTATTAAAAATATTTG